>NC_067239.1:32182239-32287239 GCF_019924925.1 Ctenopharyngodon idella | reverse complement strand
ATAATTTGTTCGCTTGTCTTACTACATTGTGAGTGCATGATATAATTTGTTGATATAATTCTTTTGCCTACAAATCAGGCGAATCAACCCTTCAGAATATAGATATTTATTTTTAGTTTTATTAAAGTGGAGATTTCTGACTCAAACTCACTGCCTTTAAAGCGATGGATTGTGATTGAAATCTACAAACGCAAATAGATAAAGTGCAATAAAATAAACACTTAAAAGTGTATTTTGGATGTTTTTTTTACACTAGTCTGATGTTAAAGAAGCAAAAATAGACCTCAAAACTATAAAAAAAAAAAAAAAAATGTTTTTGCCTGTAATGTCTTGCCTTAATGTTTCAACATACCTTTTGGCCAATAAAGCAGACATGTTTGCTAACTGACTAAGGTCGAAGTGTGTACAATCCACCTCCACTCTGTTTGTAACTGGATTGATAGATTGATTCTCCAGCAGCTTCAGATACTCTTACAGTCTGTCGGGCCGCACTGAGGAGGTCAGTTGTTAAATTAATTGATTGTGTTTTTCCCGCAGGCACTCTGAATGCGTTTGTGAAGCAGAAAGGTCAGTCGACTTCAGACGCAGGTCCAGTGTGGTCCCTCAGCGGGAACCAAGGGGACCGATGGAGACAGGCCAAAATTAGTATCCATCCTATTTCCTCCTTCCAGGTGAGTGAAATGTACAGTGAACATTTAGTCAGTATTTATAGAGTATTTATTCAACTGTATAGTTATGTTAATGAGATATGAGATATATACCGTGTTTGATTTTTCACTGCGCTCATCAGAATGCATTATGGTTTTGTGCACAACCTCTCAAAGATGCTGTCGACTGCAGAAGAGGCTCTTGAGACGAGCGTTTGTTTTTGTGTTCTATTTCCATCACGCAGGTGATATTTGAAGGCATCCGCGGTCCAGGGATCGAGGGGGACATTGCCATTGATGATGTCACGCTGGAGGAGGGGGAGTGTCCTGACCCTCCGTCCAATCGTATGTATCGAGCATGCATCTCCATGGTAACCAGGCAATAATTGCGTGCGCAGCAGCAAGCACAATGTTGTCCAAGAGAGCTCAGTAATTACACTAGAACAAACAGCGAGAAAAACAGAAATGAGGGCAGGTAATGGGCTGGAATTGACAAGACTGATGGTGAGAGCGAGACGTGGCTCGGCTTCTGCTGAAAATACGTGAGCAAATGGAAAGCCTTCCTTCTGGAGCCAAACTAGGGCTGTAATCATCGAGTGAAGTTATGTGTTAATCATTATTATTAGTCTGGAGTATAACAGCGCATCAGGTTTTCCATTATTATTAAAAGAGTTTCATATATCGATCTCTCCATCAGGTGTGTTTGTGTCATAAAATACAAGCTTCATGGATATCTAGAGAATAGTCATATGCACTGGAGGATGCTTGTGAATCACAGAAATACAGTTCTGACATTTATGGCCAGCCATAAGTGTGAAAAACATGAGGCGGATTTTAATGCTGTTAACTCGCTTGCGCTCCAGACATGAATGATTGTCAGTGTTTTCAGTGATCACAGTGTGTCTTTAGCACACCTAACTCTTAGTGAAGTCAAGTAATCACAAAACATGTTCATGTCAGTGTCTATAGGGCCATATTTGAACACCCTATAGCAACATGCAGAATACCTTAGCAAACTATACACTATATTGAGTAGGGCTGAGTATCAAAAATCGTTTCTATTTTAGAACCTGTTCCAAATTTCCAAGAACTGGGCACACGTGCATTTTGATTCCATTTAACGATTCCTGTGTTCCCATTTCAATGTGGTTTTAACCATTCAAGCGAAAGAAGATGCGAAAGAGAATCCAATTCGGCACTAGAGCGCTGTTTTCGGTGCTGCGCACATATCTAAAGCGTCCTCTCATGTAGTGCGCGACTAAATTGAGTTGTCTTTTGCATCTTCTTGCGCTTGAATGGACACGTGTGAATCAGTATATTGGATCCGTGCATTTAGTCTTAAAGTGACAGCAGCCTCATAAATCCGCTGAAGCCTGTCATTAACGTTAATCAAAGAACAAAAGAAAAAGAAAATCACTCATTGATCTTGACTGAATAACTTTTGTAACTTTAATAAGGATTAATCTATGTTTCATTAATAAAAAGTGAAAAAAATAAAAAGTAAAAATTTGATTACATTCTATTTCAATTTTTGTACCTGAACTTTGTTCAGTTGTAGGCCTATTGATTTGTGCTTTTGCTAATTTATTTAATTTAGCACAAACAAACCCAAGTTGGGTTGAAAATGGACAAACTCAGCGAAAGGGTTGTTTTATCCCAGCGATTGGGTTGTTTTAACCCAGTGATTGGGTTGTTTTAACTTAGCGAATGGGTTGTTTTGACCCAGAGATTGGGTTGTTTTAACTTAGCGAATGGGTTGTTTTGACCCAGAGATTGGGTTGTTTTAACCCAGCGATTGGGTTGTTTTAACCCAGTGATTGGGTTGTTTTAACTTAGCGAATGGGTTGTTTTGACCCAGAGATTGGGTTGTTTTAACCCAGCGATTGGGTTGTTTTAACCCAATGATTGGGTTGTTTTGACCCAGAGATTGGGTTGTTTTAACCCAGCGATTGGGTTGTTTTTAGCTAGTGATTGGGTTGTTTTAACTTAGCGAATGGGTTGTTTTAACCTAGTTTTTTTCTGCTGGGTAGTTTTATTTAACTCAACTATTGTTTAAAAATGACCGCATTGCTCACTTAAAATGAACATGTTGGAAATGAACATTTATTAATATATTTAATAATTGAATAATAATTAACCAATAAACATTTATTAAATTGTTTATTAATAAATGTTCACCGTTTGATTATTATTGTTGTCTCTAGTAATTATGTGTCTGATTTTTAATTTACAACCTACTTTGGGTTAATTTTTAAGCCAGATATATAGTCATTTTTAATCAATAGTTGGTTTAAATAAAACTGCCCAGCACGTTGGTCAAACATTTAACCCAACCACTGGGTTAAAAATAACCCAATCGCTGGGTTTGTCCATTTTCAACCCACCTTGTTTTGAAACCAGTATTTTTTAGAGTGTAGTTGTTTTTGCCGTGGTATTTTTGTTAAAATCACAGGCAAAAGCTCCTTGTGTAAGGTCTTTGGGCTGCTGATTTTTGTTCATGGTATTCAGCAACAGAATGTTTTGCAAAAAGACAAAATAAATATGTTTCATATCTAAATGTTTGACTTTTATTGGAATCGAAACTTGGAATTGTGATCATAATCTCTAAAATTCAAACGATACCCAACCCTAATAGCGAGTTTTTCCTATAGTGATGTAGTTCTCTGGTTAACGGTAACCTCTTTCTCCGTGTTTCCCCACAGCGATCAGAGGAGCGGCTCCACACACCGGCTCCAGTATATGGCCATTGAGCGTCACACTGTTTTTTACCGTATTCTTTCATCAGAGGTGACGCTCCACATGAGAAGAGACTCGAGATGCGTCCCGTAATATTTTATCACCAAAGATTTATGCTTTTGGATTGCTGAGAAGGCACAACACCGGGAATAACACCATGAAACAATGACAAACCTAAACAGAAAAGTAATAAATATTTTGTCGCTGTCCAGCAGAAACCTCGTATCTCCATATTTCGTAATTTCTCTTTTTTTCATAAATCATTACTATCGGTCAACCTTTACATCCATCTGTAGGTTTTGCAAATATTTAACCATTGAAAAGTATTAAAAAGAGCTTGTGACTAAAGCGCGTAACTCCATTGGCTCCTCACACTGTCAGTCAAACATCATAAGTTTAGCACGTCTCTGCTTGTTTGCAATGCAATGATAAATAAAGAGCTGTTTCTTTGAATAACTACAGCGTTTTCTTTCCTCAAGAAACACTAAATATATATATAAAGGCTAATGATTATGTATTGAGGAGTAGAGAAGAGTTTCTTGGTCTTGCATTTGTCTTTAATAACATGAGTTTTTGGTCAAATGACAGAAAAAACTGAAGCTACAATAAACTTTATAACTCATGAAAATGTAATTTGAAGCACTTAATTCTAATGACAGACAAAACACGCATTTCCGACATTCGCTGGTCAAAAACTCAACTTGAGCTTGATTTTGGTAAAATGTTAATAATATAATGACACATGCAAGTGTCTGACCATATATAAAACTAAACCACAGTAATAACACTGCGGTGTTTAATTATTTAAATAATACCGATTTTTTTTCCCATTTCCTGAAAAGTAGTGGTTTTGGAGATACGAGGTTTCCGCCCGACAGCGATGACGCAAACAAAAAAATATTTTCTGCTGAGGTTCAGAAGGATTCTCCATCACGTCTGGACCCGACAGAGGATTTGAACACAGTCTAAAAAAGCACAACGACTACTTCGCCATCTGGATGTATGGATTTAACCGAAAGGGAAGCAAAACCAGTTTTACACGCAGTTCCCTTTCGTTCAAGATTCAAACGCTGGTGATTTGGAGTACAATCAGCAGAACGTCTCACCTTCGGGTCTACCTTTTCTCACATCTCTTGATTTGTTCTTTGGTTTCATTTGGCTTGGTGCTTTAAAACGCAAATAAAGGAGCGTTTCCAGTAGCAGCCTGATTTCACAACACTGTGCTCACGTTCCCAAGCGGAAGACAGACAACATTTTGTGCGGTTACGAGCATCCGTGACGGTAGAAGACTCTGGTTTGTCGCCGTTCCCAGTTCCAGTTGAGTGACAGAATTTCTGCCATTAAAAAAAGAAGTGCCTTCAGGTTAAAAACCGATCCGTTAGCCTGGCCATCGACACCAAACGTCAATGTTTCTAACATCTCTGATGGGCTATTTTATACTCATTTCTATCGCCCCTCAAGTGCTGGAATGCGGCGCGACTGTGACCGTCACGAATGGACGACGCGGGGACGTCATGCAGGTGTTGCGCTGAATGTCTCACGCTCTCCATCGATAAGGAAACGCAAACGGGCCTTGGAACGGACAGGCCTGCCGTCCCTCCTCATGCCTCTGTCATTTATATACCGAACAATGTGCATTCTGAGAGAAAAAAAAAATGAAATATTCATAATTATAATAATATTTTATTACTCTATCCAGAATGTGTCTCAGCTTTTACACACAAACTATGAAGAAACGGTGGCGGTATCTACCTGAGCGCTCGGCCGGCCACCTTTTAAAAAAGGGTGTTGTAAAAAAAACTGTTTTGACAAGAAGCTGTGTCTCGTTTCTTCTTCTTATTTACGTTGAAATGTTCCAACTTTACTGTCTTTATTTCTCGTCGTCTCCCTTGCATTGCTGAAAATATCCAAAGTGGGCAGAAAAACGTCGACTTTGCTGGTTTGGTAACTGTACTTGTATATGTAAAGAAGCTCTATTCATTGAGATTTATATGAGATGTTTTATGTACAAGTCAAAGGAAGCACAACATCTATTCAACCATTAAAAATGCTGTTCTAAAACATCATATATGTGACCGTCCCCCTGCAAAACCAGTGTGAAATTAAAGTGCACGCTTGTGTTTGTGACGAAATTCACAGATTGTGGAATAATGAAGATTTTTTTGAAAGATTCTCTTCTGCTCACCAAGGCTGAATTTATTTGATCAAAATACAGTAAAAATTGTGAAATATTTTTACAATGTAAATCAGCTGTTTTCTATGTGAATATATAGTAAAGTGTAATTTATTTCTGTGATCAAAGCTCATTATTACTCCAGTCTTCAGTGTCACATGATGTTTTTCTAATATGCTGATCATCATTGGATAATCACTTTTTGTTAATTATGATTGGTGCTCAATTATTAATAATGGGTCTTATTATCATCAATGTTGAAAACTTTCATATTTTTGTGAAAAACGTTGTACTTTTTTTCAGGATTCTTTGATGAATGGAAAGTTTCGGGTCACTTCACTCTCGCTTTTGATCAACATAATGCGTCTGTTCTGAATAAAAGTATTAATTTCCTTTCATAATAAAATCTTACAGACCCCAAACCTTTGAATGGTAATGTATGATGGTTTCCAGCCACAAAAATATGACTGTTTTCAACATTGATAATAATCATAAATGTTTCTTGAGCATCAAATCATCATATTAGAATGATTTCTGAAGGATCATGTGACACTGAAGACTGGAGTAATGATGCTGAAAATTCAGCTTTGATCACAGGAATAAATTACACTTTACTATATATTCACATAGAAAACAGTTATTTTACATTGTAAAAATATTTCACAAATGCACTGTACTGTATGATGTTTATAGATATATATGAATGGTAAAGCGAGTCAGCTGAAGGTTGATCATGCAGACGTGTGAAGCCTCTCATTTCAACTCTTTCACTTGAATGGCCACAGAAATGTATTCGTACCTCAGTAGCCTGTTTATAACAGAAACATTTAATATTCTTCAGCGCTCGTCACATTGTCGCATTACATTAGTGGCAAACAACAAGAAGTTAAGAACCGCCGGTCGTGAATCCCCATACCATAATGTACAATTTCCTTCCAAAACAACCTTCAATTTGTGACCTCTAACTGAAATAGCTGGTGAATAATGAAGATGATCCGCTGGTTTTACTGGAGCGTGTCACATATATGTGCAGGTATATGCAGTGTCCCACAGGTCAGGTAGAAAAACAGTCACATGATGTAAAAGATTCCATTCACAGAAGAATGACTGACGCTCATTACAGGACTTCAGAATCGAACGTTTTAAAGGTCAAATGCTGAATAGTCTGTGTTTCTGTATGATGTTCAAATGGGCCGTCTACAATAAAACAAACCTGTACATGATATGAATTAAGGGCTTAAGGCATCTTAGCTTGTGTTATCATTGCCAAATGAATCGTGTATGTAATTCCAGCTCACAAAAATATGTTCTAAGAACGTTTTGCTAACATTCCCATTAAGGTAACGTTATTTCTGAAAGTTCTCTGAACGTTCCAAGTGTTTTTTTCTTGGTTATGTGAACGTTCAGTTTTGCAAACATTGTGAGAACGTTACTTTTGAATGTTCTCTGAACGTTCCAAAACAAGTCGTAACATTTAAAAAGCGTTAGATGAACTTTCAAATAAAATGATCCAGAAAAAATGTATGTATAAATATTGTTTTTGTGCTAACGTTTTGAGAACATTATTGAAGACCAGATAACATTGAACGAACATTCTATTAACGTTACTGGAAGAACGTTTGTTCATAACCTTGAGAGAAGCTGTTAGCTGGGATGTTTTTTCTTTGTAGAGCTGGGCGATATATTGAATACTCTGAAAATATTTGCGATGATTTTGCTGTTGATAATAAATTAAGCAACATTTGTGAGTATTGAGATGATTTTTAAGCACTTTTTTATGTCACTTTTTTTCATTTCAGTAAATTGATTAATCAGTTCCTCTAAAAATCACTAAAGTCCTTGTGTGGCATTTTTCATGCATTAAAATGTCTTAGTAAAAATAAAATGTAGGTGAATATTGCTGTTTATCATTATGTATTGTTGGTGCATATGAATGAAAAATGTTCTCCGTGTTCGTTTAGTGAGAAACAGTGTTTTACTTTTTACATCTCAACATTAGTATATTGAATATTGTCTGAAAAATATTGGGATAAAGATATCGCCCAGCTTGAATGCCATGATAAAATATTGATAAAGTTTGGTAAAATTTAAGCTAACAAAAATATGTTCTAAGAACGTTTTGCCAACGTTGAGAAAACATTATTTCTGAAGAACGTTCAAAACGTCCACTTTTTAAATATATATAAAAAAAAGAGTTCTCGGTGAACGTTTGATAAAACATTTTAGCATTTTGCAAACATCATGGGAACGTTACATTTGAATATTCTCGGAACATTCTGAAACAAGTTTAAAAAACATCAAACCAACTCAAATGTTCCAGAAGAGCGTTCCATGATTGACGTTATTGAAGACCAGATAAATCTGAACGAACGTTCTATTAACGTTACTGGAAGAACGTTCCCTGTCAGCTGGTCTTTTCCACCAGCGAGAGAAAATGTATGACTGCAGTTTTCTTCGAGAGAATCAATGTAGACGACGACCTTCCAGAATGTCCCGCATATGTTTCAGTGTTTAGAAGTCTCTCAGCTCGAGCATCAGAGTGTTTTAGTGCTTCACACTGGAGCTTCAGAAGGGCTTTATGACTGCAGATCATCCACTGCTTCACTCAGTCTGAGAATCTTTCACAAACACCAGTTCATGAATGCAGCAGCTTCTGACAGTGTAAAGTGTGTGTTTATTGTGTGTTAGTAGATCACTGGAAATGTAAGACCTTTGGTTGTTCTCTATCCATGTCGATGATCCGATGTCCTGTAATGATCCTTCAGTCATTCCACTCACTTATATCCAATAATGCTTCCTTTCACTGTATTTCTTTGGATTTACCATCCATTTTTGTGTCATTCTTGCAACTAATGATGAAAAAAATAATAAAGAAAGCTATTTTACATCTGTGTCGGTGAAACGCATTGCGGAAAATCTTTCTGCCTGTTCCTGGAGGAATTTGCATTCTAACTAGACATTATTTATTTATGAAAGTTTCTGTTTAGTCATAAACATTAGAGTCTCGACGACAAAAAATAATGGTACTTTAAACCGGGGCATGTTGTCACAGCGAGACACTGATTATTTGATTGAAATATGAAGTATTGTCAGGTGTAAAACCATCTTTCACAACATTTAAATGCATTATAGGCTATTTAATGAATAGATTTAAAGAATAGAGCAATTCAGAACAGACGCGAAAAAAAATATATATATAAAATTTACTATTTGATTTTGAAAATGTTGCTTAGATCAGAGGTTTACAAACTGGGGCCTTTAACTAAATAAAATTAATAAAACCAAATTATTATAATATTTATTTATAAATACATAATATAATAGATATAATCAAATGTACAGAGTTTGACATTACCGCTTATTCTGATTTTTTTCTCATTAGGTTTATACATACAAAAGTAAAAAGGATGCAGATATGTAAATATATTTAAATATTTTCCAGATAATATTGCATTTCTAACAGTTTTTTACTGTATAAATAGGTTTTTAACCCTCTGGTGCTCTTTGGTCATTTTTGACAGAAAAAAATTTACGTTTTTTTTTTTTTTTTTAATTTTTTACTTCATCGGAATTTTACGAAATTTTGTAAAGGTAGTTCACATAGCACTTGCTAAATTGAGTGCATTGGAAATAAATGGGAAGTGAATCTAGTGGAAGCGTTTGGTACTGCAGCCTAACTAAATCTGACTGAAAGCTCATATTTTGAGATATCAACCTCAAATTTGGAACACAACTTGTTTAAGTTTATGGCTTTGATTTTCTCAGAGTTTTAAAATAAAACATGTTTTGAAATATATATATTTCATATAAAATTTGAAAATAGTATTTTTGCGGAAACTGTATTATTTATTTCGATTCTGAGCTTAGCTTTCAACAGCAGATGGCGCTGTATGCTTTAGAAACAGCTGCTTGCTTCCAATTCCTCACACACACCACTTGAACCTTCTATAAAATAATCATTCATAAAGTTCGAGAAGGTTAAAGTGAATTACAAGAGTGTTTGCAGTGGGCTGTTTATATTAATATCGCGTCATAAAAGCATTCGGAGGTGCAAATACATTCTCAGACTCAGTCGAACGCACGAGCGCTCTTCTTCATGAGCATTTGAGTGTGCTGTTAAAAACTAGCCTAGAGCGCCATCTGCTGTTAAAAACTAAGTTCAGAATTGATTTGCGATGCATTTGGAAAATATCAGAAATGATCCACGAATTGCAATGCATCGATAGTATTGTCCCTAATATTTAACCCTTGGTTTAGATGATATAAATCACAAAATAGTTTTGATGTAATAAAATATGGTGTTTGAAACCAACAGAGCAGTATTTATGCCTCAAAAGCTTGTAGTTACTGAACCACAGAAGCTCAGTGACCTTGATCTGTGTTTCTATGGGGTGTTTGAGCGGTTTCTGTGGTTGTGCTGACGCTGCTGATGGTGTCTGAGTCTCTCGGCGTCTCCTGACTCTTGATCTGATGCTCTTGCTGTGTTTTTGTGAGCCATTATATGTTATTTTTCCTCCTGTCTGTATTGGCTTTACATCAACACCTCCGTGTGAATGTCATGAATGTGTTTTTGGATCGATTTTCTGATCTTTCAGCTTCGCACTGTTGGAATATGATATTGTGACAATATGAAATCGTTTTGAAGCATTTGAGTAGAGTGGAAGTGTGTCGACTGATGGTAGTTTTGTGAAGTTACTGATTTCAAAACAGCTTTTCCAGAAACAAGCTCATTTTCCCAACCAGCATCACAAAACACGAATGTGTTGCTTTTTATGTCACTGAAAATAACTGAAAATAAAAGGAAATTTTAGCTGGAAATAATATATATAAAACATTTTATTTTGGCTATTTTCCAAGGCAACATTTCTAATTTTCATTTAGTTTGAGTTGAAGTAAAATAACTAAAAGTAAATAAACTGAAACTAATAAATAAAAAGTAATAAAACCTATATAAACATTGTTTTCTTAAAAAAACGAATAAAAATGACAAAAAAAAAAAACACAACACAGATCTCTAAAACAATATTTAAAAATATAAAATCTTATTCAAAATATATTTTATTTTTACTTATTTTATTTCAGCTATTTTCCAAGGCAATGTTTCTCATTTTCGTTTAGTCTAACTATTAGTACTAAAACTAAATAAACTAAAACTAATAAATAAAAAATCATAAAGACTATACAGACATATTTTTTAAGAAAAAAAGACAAAAACTAGACAATTACTAAAACTTTAAAATTAAAATGGAAACGTAAAATTCATAATATTAACAAAAACTATATTGATACAAAAATAATACTGATTATCTGAGATAATAATTGGATGAAATTATGACTTAAAAATCAATTATGACAGTCTAAATTATGATATACTAAGTCAAAATTATGATTTGAGTCACAAAATTGACTTTAGTGTACCTACTAAATAATATGCTTGTTGCTTGTCAATGTTAGTAAATGCATCAGAAGTCCATGTGCGTACAGTGAAGTATCTGTGCGAGATGAACCAAACTTCACTTGGACCTTCTGTTTGTCATGATGATGATGTTGATTGTGTTGTTTGTGTCCTACAGCTACACTGGGAAGATCTGTGGTTTCATGAGCTGCAGACCTTCATTCTGTGTCTCTGCCGCCTGCAGGCGTGTGTGTTTGAGTTCTGTTATACTTTCATGTACCCTTTTTCCCCACAGGTGAAGCTCATATTCATTTCTCAGATAACCTTGGTTTGAATGTGAATCTGGAGTTACATCAGGTCATGTGACCCTCAGACGCTCATTAACATGCAGAGGTGCGTCTGTCTGATGGGACATTACATCACATTCCTGTTCTCTGTGACGCCGCTTTCTTTACACGGCCGGTCCGGCTGCTTTAGTGTGCTTAATCATGCTTTAGTAAAATGTAATTATGATGTACAAAGTCAAATTATGGCAGAAAAGGTCACTTAAAAAGCCATAATTGTGACAAAAAAATAGCAAAATTATGACAAAAAAGTCGAAATTATTATTTAAAAATATTACATAAAAATTAGAATTATGACAAGTCAGTTATGACAAAAAATTTGAATTATAATTTAGACTTTTTAAGTCATTACTTTTATAGTCCTAAATGACATAAAAAGTCAAAATGATGACATACTAAGCCATAATTCAATCAAAAGTCGATATAACAAAAAGTCAAAATTATGACAAAAAGTCAAAATTATGACAAAAAGTTGAAATTTATGATTTAAAAAGTCCATTATGACAAAAAAAGAATTGACAAAAGGTCGAAATTATGACTTAAAGAGTCAGTTATGACAAAGTCGAAATTATGATATACTAAGTCAAAATTGACAAAAAGTAGAAATTATGACTTAAAAGAGTCAATTAAGACAAAAAAAATCAAAATTATGTCAAGTCAATTATGACAAAAAAAATAAAAATGACAAAAAGTCAAAAATATGATTTAAAAAATCAAATTATGACAAAAAAGTTATGACAAAAGGTTGAAATCATGACTTATGAGTCAATTATGACAGTCTAAATTAATATACTAAGTCAAAATTACGACAAAAGTTCAAAATTATGACTTAAAAAGTCAATTATAAAAATAAATCTAAATTATGACAAAAAAATCTAAATCATGACAAAAAAGTCGAAATTATGACTTAAAAAGTCACGATTACGACAAAAAGACGAAATGATGACATACTAAATTAAAATTGACAAAAAGTCAAAATTATGACTTAAAAAGTCAATTATAAAAATAAATCTAAATTATGACAAAAAAATCTAAATCATGACAAAAAAGTCGAAATTATGACTTAAAAAGTCACGATTACGACAAAAAGACGAAATGATGACATACTAAATTAAAATTGACAAAAAGTCAAAATTATGACTTAAAAAGTCATAATTTTGACTATCTCAGAATTTTGACTTTATAATCTTTAAAGACTTTTTAATCTTTAAAGACTTACTCTGTCATAATTGACGTAGTATGTCATAATTTAGACTTTTTCTCATTATTTCAACTTCCAAACTTAATAAATCTGACTTGCTAACTCTAACTCTGATTCGAGGAGAAACAGAGTCTAATACATCTGAAAGACGTGTTTTAGTTGCAGACATCTGTTTTGTCCGATGCTTCTGGTTTCGTTCAGGAGCGTCTGTTGATCGACTGTATCTGAGGCGTCAGAATCATCACAGAAACACTCAGTTCAGTTTTGCATCACAGGAATGTTAAAATATATTGACACAGAAAACAGTTTTGAACGCAATGAGCAATCCAATCATTTACACTGCAACAACCTGACCTGCAGTTTTCCTGTCACACTGAACATGAAATTGCTTTTGGTCGTGACAGAAATATGAAATCTTCAGTTTTGTGGGCATGTCCTCCACATTCTTCAGACGAATGCACTGAACACATCTGCAGTAGTTTGTCAAGTGAATCTGAAGCACAAGGTCAATAGATGAACTTGCATTTGACCCAAGTCCACTCGAGAACAACGGCTTCTTTAATACTTTCAGACCTCGTGATCTTCACAGTATTGACGTGCATGAACAGTGGAGCGTGAATTTTTAATTGTATGTTGCGACGACCCGCAGCGCTGCAGATATATGGATTGTTCAGGAGCAGGTCTCATAGCCAATCGATCTGAAAGGGGTATAATTAGTGTGTCGAGAACTGACGTTCTTCAGAAACAAAGAGAAGACTTGATGAGAGGGTTTTTATCGCTCGAGCGCCATAAACACACACTTCATCTCAATAAATGTTCTGCTCTTTTCATTCCAAAATCAAAAGAAAGTAAATGAAGAGAAGAAAAGGTTCTATATGGAACCTAAAAGGGTTCCGTCAGGTGCTTCATATAGAGGATTATCCTATCATGGGATCAGTTTATGGATTTAGACTCAAATTTAAAGATCTCCTTATGCCAAAAAGGTTCTATATAGAACCCTAGGGTTCTTATATTGTTTAATACTTTTTCATATTAAACAAAAAAAGTGATTTAATGTATCATTGGAGAAAAATCCCATCAGAAACTCATTCTGTGGTGTTTCATCACTTCTCACTGTCCTTCTAGATTTGAGTCCGCTAAATTTCCTTGAGCTGCTCAGTTTTCAAAATGCCAAAATTAATGTCACTTTCATACTTTTTAAAACACGATTACAGATTCTGGCTGTATAAAGTGTTGGCAGGAGCTGGACTGACCTGCTCTGACTGGCGCTTGACCAAAACTTCTTGGCAAAACCCGCCGTTCTTCATAAAACACTCCAAACTATTGTTATAATAAGAGTTAAAGCCGCCCACTGAGTTTAGAATAAAGTGACACCTTTAGCGCATGTTAAATCACAATCACAATTTTTATTAGAAAAATCACAATTAGATTTTTTCCTCCAATTTTTACCCTATTTGCATCCATTAAGTTGAAGCTGTGTTCACTGAGATCCCCTCAGAAGCAGCACATATTGCTGCACAAAGTCTCGACGGTCTCATATTGAATGTATTTTTCATCTGTAACAGAATTTAACTGAATGCAAATGAAAAACAACTCGCTCGGATGCTTATGCAGCAAAATCAGTTTTATCGATAATCATTAACTTTATTTATTGT
This sequence comes from Ctenopharyngodon idella, assembly GCF_019924925.1. Taxonomy (NCBI): domain Eukaryota; kingdom Metazoa; phylum Chordata; class Actinopteri; order Cypriniformes; family Xenocyprididae; genus Ctenopharyngodon; species Ctenopharyngodon idella. The sequence goes on along the minus strand of NC_067239.1, from coordinate 32,273,088 downwards.
CTGGTTGAATTTAGCGTCCAGAATTACATTACAGCAGCGGCGCGCTCATATTTCACCCATGGCAGTTTTTTCGTATCTCTGTCTGAATGGATCTGTGCCACACACCACTCAATTCATCATGATTTCAGCGTCTTTTGTCCAGCAAATGCTGTTTTGTGAAAGAGTAAAAACATTTTAGAACGCCGTTCTGAACGGATACAGACAGAAACAACCGCATGGTGTTCATAATAAATGACTGTTTTCAAACAGGTTTTCGTTCAGAAACACTCACTTAAATGAATGGAACAATGTTTTGAAAGAACCAATAATGTGTTCAAATGTCTTTCTTATAGGGATTGTGAATGTTAAACTGGGAAGCCTGTTTTACTAGACGAAATAGACGGACTTCAGCTTCATCATCGTTCTGTCAGATGCTCAAACATGCACACGTGACCGTCAGAAATGTTTTGCATCTTGTCTCAGATTTTCTCCTGAGGATGTGAGATTTTTTTTAACAAATGAGTTGATTTGAGCCGTTTCTTCTCCTTCAGTCTGCATCGCTGTGTTCTCTCTTTCGTTCTCGAGAGGATCATTTCAGCAGCAGATGAAGAGCGTCAGATAAGACTGATCCCAGCTCATCCTCTTCCTCTTTCATACGAGAAAACACATTTGAGTAAGGCCTATTAAAGCACCGTGTTTGCCGCTGTAAAAAATTATTTTTAAAAATTGTAAATAAAAACAAGTTTATACAACAGTTCTTTCTGGTTCTCAAATCTGATTGGCTGAGAGTCGTGTGATATTCTAGTGATAACAGCACTCCTACCTTTTCACCATTTGTATCAGTCCGCTTGAAGCGACTGTCATGGCAGCCGTGGAAATCCACCATATTTCCGTATTTTTTTCAAATACTACACTTGTACCACGAACTGTAGTTTTAAGAGTTTTTTAGGCAAGAATGTAGTTGTTTAGACCTGAAATATGTGACTCGTAGCGCCTCCAGCGGCCGTTCAGTGCTCGTGTACCCGCCGAGAACAGCTTCATCTCAGCCTTCGGGAATTTGCTGCTGGCTCTTATAATGGTTAAACGAGATATAATTCATTTTGTGAATTAGTGTGTAATATGGATTGAGTGAAAGTTACATTAATACGCCATTAGATGGCGGCAAACTTTACGAGTGAATGAGTCAGTCGCAGGAGACTTTTAAATTGAAAGGGACTTTTGTAAGCAAAGGACGTTGTTTTAGTGCTGTATGTCATGGAAAATTCCCTTAACTGTAAAAAGGACAAAAACAAAGATCACTTTCCTCAGCGGACATTCAAATGGATTTTAACGGATATAATATTATGGACATCAACCTGAAGAATGAATGTTATATCAGACACAGGTAATGCTCGCACAGGTGATCTCTCTCTCTCAATAATACTGTACAAAATACAATGAGTTTTAATGGAGGGACTCAACATTCATTCGTTACTAGTAAGTGACATTTTAGAATTAGTAACGGAGCCTTGGTCAAACTCTCAACTTAAGATTTGAATCCGTGGCGGAAGGAAGTAGTTCCTCACAAAAGAGGGTTTTAAAGACACTTCGTTGTTATTTCTTATTTATTTACACACTCGTGCCGTCGAACTGTTGTATAAACGCAATATCACACTCGTAGCCGTGCGATATGACTGTATATCAGCACGCTTTGATTAACTACGGCCGAATCACAGTGTGCTGATATACAGCCATATCACACGGCTACGAGTGTGATATTGCTCATAAAGAAAATACTATTTCAGTGTTTCAAAATTTCACATTTCAATCAATGGGCCCTATCATACTTGTGTTTTTTGCTAGTTTCAACCTAATGGCTTGTAAAGGGAATGGGAGATGAGACTTCTGATTGGTTTATTGCACGTTATGCCTAAAACGGATGACTCATTAAGAGACTAGGGACAACCCTTTTAGACCATGCGCCGGGCGCGCCGATCGTTTTTTCCGTCGTTAAACTAGCAAAAGTGGATTCGGACACGCCCTAAGTGCACCTGCGTCGTGCGCTTTAGACCATGTGCTTGCTGTTTTTTTCAGGACTTTTATGCTCAAGTTTTCCAGTCGTACTTAATTCTAAATTATGTAATTGGTTAGATATTGTTCTTTTTCAGTGCAATCCCTATAAAATAATTTGTATTTTTTATTAAGAATTCATTGGTCAAAAAGTGTTGGGACTTTGAATAAAACTGATAAATCTGTGTTTCTCTAAAAAATGTTAAATGGCCTTCAGGACATTTATTTATATCTTAAAAATGTATTTTAAATCAGTCACTTTAGTTTTTTGTTTTAGTGTTAGTGACATAAGAATGTAACAAGAAAAATTTTTGCCATTAAACAAAAATGTTAATAAGAACATTTTGCTAACATTTCATAACTAAAGTTATTTCGTAATATTCTCTGAACATTCAAAACATCTAGTTTTTTAAATGTTTTAAAACTGTTTTGTCTTGGTTATATTCGAATGTTAAGTGAACATTCCATTTTGCAAACATTATGGGAACGTTACTTTTGAATGTTCTCTGAACGCTCTGAAATGTTAGATCCAAATAAAACATTTCAGAAAAAAACGTTCCATTATCAATTTATAAATGTTTTTGTGCTAATATTATTAAAGACCAGATAACTTTGAATGAACGTTTTATTAATGTTAGTGGAAGAACGTTTGTTCATAACTTTGAGAGAACCTTGAGTTCCCTGTCAGCTGGGATATATTATAACCTTTTTAATGAACATAACAGCACACAAACTTTGCTTGCATCATGAATATTATGTCATGTAATGTGAGTTATGGTAGTTAACTACATATTTTAGTTAATTTAATGATGTTGAGAGACTATGGTAATCTGAGCTCCGTTTCACAAGTTTTACCATGTTAAATCCATTCTGGAGAATTTCACAGATTTTCATTGATCTAAAATCTGCTTCGCTCATATTTTGAGACTCAAACCAATTGAAGTTGTGTATTTTCAAGGCTCTGAATTTGTACAATTGCAGTATATTTTTAGTTAATGTATTGGAGATACAGAACAATATGCACATTCGTTCCATTCGTTCCATTCGTTCCATCTTTTAATGTAAGACTTAAAATTGGAATTTTCCCATTGGCCCCTGGTGTGTGTGTGTGTGTGTGTGTGTGTGTGTGTGTGTGTGTGTGTGTGTGTGTGTGTGTTTATTGTTGGAGGTTTTGGTTAAGTGAGATTTGTAATCGTTTTTTTGAATATCAAGCATTGTGTAGTCTTTTATTTGTTGCTTTGCTTTGTTCTGAACCTCACTGCACTTTTAGCAATTATATTTTATCCTGCAATGAATGTTTTACATTCCCAAAATCTCCACGTCTCCAGCAGTGAATTTCCACTTAAAATAATCGCAAAAGAGGCTATTGTCTGAAAAATAAGGCCTTAATTTCTGCAAATGATCCACTGATTACAACGAGGTGCCATTGTGAAGGAACAAAGACTCATTTCAGTCTCTAGTGTTTGTCTTTGGAAAGCGTTTGTGTGGAAGTCACGTTTGTAAGTTCATATCGTGAAGTTTGAATGACCCTGATTCTCCATGAACTCGAGGTTTTGAATGTTCAGAGAACTTTCAGAAATAACGTTTTCATAGCTTAATGGGAACGTTAGCAAAACGTTTTTAAAACATATTTTTGTTAGCTGGGTTATTATATACAGGAAAAACTGTAATAGATCTAACCTCACAGTTCATGTAATTGTACTGTAAAATCTTTTAAGTGTATCGTTTTTTGGAAGTAAAAAAAAGAACAAATCATCTTATAATTTACAGTGAAAAGCAGTAAACTGACATTATCCGCTAAATAAGATTTACCAGTTTAAAATGTCTTTCAGGTTGTTCTGTAAATATGTTTAAATTTTTACTGTATTCTTACAAGGAAATGGCAGGATTTCTACAGTGTAGTTTTGTGTCAGAGCTCGTAGTTCTCCTGGTGTTGGCCGCAGATGGCGGTGTGCGTCTCCTGAGAGAGCAGTTCTGCCGCGATCGGTCCAGATGTGCCGTTTATTTACACCTGTGTGAGAGGAGGAGCAGTCGTAGCTCTGCAGATGCCAACATCTGTGCCAGCTTTGTGTTGATGCCACGTGACGGAAACACATCTGATGCTGTCTGATGATCCCAGAGGATCTGAACACTGTGTTCTTCTGTCACTCGTGTGGGTGAAGCTCTTCTGAAACGGCAGAGATTGTTCTTTTTCAGCTCAATACCTTTTTTATTATTATTAAGAATTTTTTAATCAAAAACTGTTATATAACCCTGAATATAAATGATAAATCAGTGTTTCTGTAAAAGTTTATTTCTCATGGAGCTATTTTATAGCTTAGAAATTAATTTTAAATCAGTTACTTTAGTGTTTTTGACATAAAATATCTTCTACATGTGATTTATGTCTGTTGGTAGTAAAAGATCAACACTGAACAACATACAAGCAACATTTATCTCGCTTCTGGGGAAACGCTCATTATATTTACTGCACATATTACTCCATTATCTCGTACAGCTGCTCTGATAGCCGTGAACATTGATTTATGCTGTTTATGAAGCCGGTTCTGGAGGTCTGGGGTCGGGAACATCCGATACAGACCCGGACTGGCTGATCGTGAGCTTGTTTCCTGAAGCGGAGAACTGCATGAACCACCGAAACACGAGATGAAAAGATGATATTTAAATGCTTAGTTTTCTAATCAAAGCTCTAGTTTTAAAACATATAATGCAAATCAATACAATGATGATTGAGAGATGAACAAATAAACCTGATGATCATATTTGATACTTATTTTTATAATAAATGATGTCTGGATAATCAAGTAAACCTGAAATATTACTAACAATATCAAAGTTATTCTCACGTTTACTTGATAAAAATCAGTGCTGCTTGGTTTGATTCGTTTAAAATTCTTATGAAGGGAAATAGAGTTGAATCAGGGCTGCTGTGAAAGTGAGTGATCATGTGACAGACGATGATATAGACGTATGATGTGAGAGAGAGAGAGAGAGATTGCAAATAGAGACACGAGCGCTAATGAGGGAGTCGAGTGAAGAGCAGGAGCTCAGGGGTCACGGATAAAGGTCACGGCAGCACAATTACTATGCTCTCCACAGGTAAAAAGGTCACCGCGGTGAGAGTCAGACTTTACCGCATTATCTGTGTCACCCCTGCGCTTTACTCAACACCCGTCCCATCCGGACTCAGTACCGGCATTTTACACTCGCATTTACAAAGATGTTCTTCTAGAATATTATTAGAAATCAGTTTGATTTGCTGCTCAGTTATTAATAATGGTTCTTACTGTTATCATTTTTTTTTTTTTTATTAGATTCTGTGATGAATATGAAGTTCAAAAGAACAGCATTTATTAGAAATAAAATCTTTTGTAACATTATAAGAGTCTTTTGATCACTTTTTGTGTACCTGATGAAAAAAGTATTAATTTCTTATTCTTATTAAACTTTTGAATGATAGTGATCACGGTTTCCACAAAAATATGACAGTTTTAAACATTGATAATAATCATAAATGTTTCTTGAGCATCAAATCATCATATTAGAATGATTTCTGAAGGATCATGTGACACTGAAGACTGGAGTAATGATGCTGAAAATTCAGAGGAATAAATTACATGTTACTATATATTCACACAGAAAACAGATATTTTAAATAGTAAAAATATTTCACAATTTTTACTGTATTTTTGATCAAATAAATGGCTTTGGTGAGCAGAAGAGACTCAAAAACTCCTAATTATTCTAGTCTAATTATTCTCTAATAACTTTTAACCGTTAGTGAAAAATGTTTGATAATAATAATAATATCATGAAAAAAAACGCTATTAACTTGCTTTGTGCAAACTAAATGAACCACAATAAAAACTTGGCAGCAGGAACTGAATACTGAATGATATTACACACATTTTGAAGGCTTGTAAATAATCAAAACTTTGCTGTCGCACAGAATCTCCTCCAGTCCTTCTGTCGTCTGATTGATAGTCTAGACTGTTTTTCCTCTCACTGTATCAGAAGATATGATATCAACAAATAAACTTTTTTTTTTCTCAATAAACTCTTCCGTTTAGAAAAAAATGATTATTTCATGTGAGGCTTTACAGGTTTAAATTCTAAAAATGTATCATGTTTACATCTTTCACGTCTCACGTTCCACATTCTGAGGGTTTGATTTCGTTGTTTTTAGTGTTTGGCTTCCACCTTTAATTCTGAAAGCATCTCATCAGCTTCAGGTGAGGCCTGTGGACGTTTCTGTCTTCTGTCCTACAACTGATGAGGTCTGACGTCGCCTGGGGCTTCGCTTTCCCAGCATGCTTGGCACAGCCGTCTGCATGCATCCAAACAAAATGGCATAAACAGGGCAAAACGTGACCTTAAAGGCTTCAGCTCGACAGTCTCACGCAGAGACACGCTGTGAAACAAGACCGCTTTGTGCTTTACTCCTTTGAGGGGAAAAAATGTTTTTCGACACTTTTGTTGAAGGAAGAGGACAGGAAATGATGGAGAAACAGGAAGTGACATGAGCCAGACTTAGCCTGCATATGATGCCTTGTAAATCAGCTGTGAATATATAGTAAAGTGTAATTTATTCCTGTGATTTTCAGCATCATTACTCCAGTCTTCAGTGTCACATGATCCTTCACAAATCATTCTAATATGATGATTTGATGCTCAAGAAACATTTATGATTATTATCAGTGTTGAAAACAGTCATATTTTTGTGGAAACCATCATACATTTTATTTTTCAGGATTCAGCATTTATTTTCAGCATTTATTTGAAATAGAAATTTGACATTTTGTAACATTATAAATGTCTTTACTGTCACTTTAATGCGTCCTAATGAGCAGTAGTTCAGTTTTCAGAATCAGTGGTTGATTTACTCCACTAGTGCACTATCATGAACAACAGATGAGTGTAACTGACATCAGCCGGATTAAACTCACACATTAACATGTTCCTCTAACGAGCTGCTGAATCTCTAACGAGACGAGGTTAGCAGGTTTGACTCTGCGATGGCAAGCGGATCTCCTGGATTCCGAACAGAACGACGCAGGTTAATTAGCTGACATCCGTGTCACTCTGAACTCTCCTGCCAAACGCTAATTGAATTCCTCCATCACACGATTGAATTGCTCTGATCATATTTGGAGAGTGTGAGGATCTCCTGTATGAGCTGAACGCTTTAGTCGAAACTCATCAGAATGGGTGACGCGCTCCTGGCATGAAACACTCTCACAAACTTTACCAACTGTAGTTTCAGCAAGAGAGAAAAAGTCAAATGTGAAGATGCCTTCCAGTTAGTTTATATTCAGATTGATGAGATTTGAGCTGTTTTTTCATCGATTTGATATTTTGCAGTTTGCGGCCTTAAGCAGTAAATTCTAGTAAAATCCAGCTAACAGGGAACGTTTCTGGAAACATTTATGAACAAACGGGTTGCAGTAGCTTTTCTATCTGATCCGACTCACGATTTCCGTTAAACAGACGATCAAAACTACGAATAGTCCTGTAGACTTTCATTCAGGGGTCAAAACTTTTGTACAATAAGACTTCAAGAGTATTTAAGCTGTCACTAGCAAAGCTTAACAACTATCCTAGGACAACATGATAAAACATGCTAGTAACATGCTAATCATGCTAGCAACATGCTAATTCATGCTATCAATGTGTTAAAACATGTTAGCAACATGCTAAATCATGCTATCAATGTGTTAAAAAATGTTAGCAACATGCTAAATCATGCTATCAATGTGTTAAAACGTGTTAGCAACATGTTAAATCATGCTATCAATGTGTTAAAACATTCTAGCAACATGCTAATTAATGCTATCAACGTGCTAAAACATTCTAGCAACATGCTAATTAATGCTATCAATGTGTTAAAACATGCTAGCAACATGCAACTTCATGTTAGAATGTTAAAAACACATGTGTTAATGTGTTAAAACATGCTAGAAACATTAATTCATGGTAACATGTTAAATCATGTTAACAACATGCTAGAAACATGTTAAACAAGCTAGCAACATGTTAATGAATGGTTACAGCATGTTAAAACATCCTAACAACAGGCTAATCCATGCTAGCAATGTGTTAAATCATGTAATCAACATGCAACATGCTAATTTATGCTAGTAACATGCTAATCCAATGCTAGCAACATGCTAGTAACATGCAATCATGCTAGCAACATGTTAAAGCATGCTAGCAACATGCTAATCATGCTAGCAACATGCTAAATCATGCTATCAACGTGTTAAAACATGCTAGCAACATGCTACTTAATGCTAGCAACATGCCAATCCATGCTAGCAAAGTGCAAATACATGCTAGCAGCGTGTTAATACATGCTAGCAACATGCTAATTCATGCTAGCAGCATGTTGAAACGTTAGCAACATGCCTAATCATGATAGCAAAATGTTAAATCATGCTATCAATGTGAAAAACATGCTAGCAACATGTTTGCAGAGTGTTAAAACATGCTAATTCGTGTTAGCAAAGTGTTAGAACATGTTAGGAACATGCTAATTCATGTTAGCAATGTATCATAACATGTTAATTCATGCTAGCAATGTCTTTCTTTCTCTTTCCACTTCACTAAATTTAAAGCTTATAAAACTTTCATACGGCTTTGTCAAGTCAACATCAAAGTTTGTCCCAACGAACTTTACTCATCTAGTTTTAAATGTTACTACTAGTTTCGGAATGTTCAAAGAACATTCAAAAGTAACGTTTCCATAATATTTGCAGAATGATAAAATGGAATGTTCATGTCAAACATTTAAAAAACTGGATGTTTTGAACGTTCAGAGAGCATTCAGAAATATTTTCATAACTTAATAGGAACATTAGCAAAATGTTCTTAGAACATATATTGTTAGCTGGGAAACAGTCAGTGAGCTCAATTATTCTTACTTTTCATGAAGAGAGTTTAAATAAATCCTCCACACTCCTTCAAAACGTCAAGATTTTGATATTTCACTTAAAGATAGAAGAAAAGAAAAGAAGAGAAATAGAAAATAAACCAGCTCAAATTGACAGCCAGATGTAATTTCCACAGCCTAATGAATATGTTAAAGGAACGTGTTCGATGCGAGTTAAACTCTATGGACAGAGTTCGGATAATAAAGTTGAGTTCGGATAATAAACAGCTGAGCTGCATTAGTGTGTGATATTTGAAAAGCAGTTCTACTGCTAAACAGTTTACAGATTAAAAAATAAATAAGAATAAGTGAATGCAAATGATGCTAATCAGCATTACGCCACAAACGCTGACAACTGAGCTTAATTTATATGCTGAAACCTTCCAAACTGCAGCAACACACACAATGAGTTGCTTCAGGATTGCGTTTGCATGTTCTTATCCATGTAGAAATTACTTCGAAGTCCCTGAAGTTCCGGAACGAGGCCGTAGAACAATCGCTGTCTATCTCCGCTTGGGAAATGAGCTTTAAATCGTGAGGAAAAGGAAGGCCGTTTTTGACAGCCGATGTGCAAATATGAGGCGATGGAATCTCAATGAGGCTTGAAAAAGGGAATGCATAAATAGATTAGAGTGAATGTGCCCAAGCAAATCTAATTATGAAGCCGCCGTATCTCCTGATTTAGAAAAGAGAGAGCACTTTCCTTCAGACGACAGATTCAGATGATTCCACACTCTGGACGGCCGGTCTTTGGCACGTATGTGATGAGAGACATTCGGCTGATGCAAGTCAGAAACTAGAGTCTCAGATTTCTATGTAAATAGGATGACCTTCTGATGCAGGTTTACATGAGGAATAGTTAACAGTCTAAGATGAACAATTCAGCTTTCATTAAACTCAAGGACTTCAGAAGGATTGAATTTACCAAGAGAGAATAAGAGAATTCTTTCATTAACTCTTCTAAATATGTCAACCAATTTCAACTTTTTTAAGTTTAACTAGGCAAGATTTAAAAAAAAAGTTGAAATGACAATTTGATTATACCAACGCTATCTCACGTTCAAATTAGCCACCTCGTAAAATATGTACAAATTACCGTGAGATCGGGTTGATTATACCTAAAATTTAAGGCAGCAACTGAATTCAGGTTTCTATGCTGAATTAGGCGGAAATTTGCATTAGTTTGTTGTGTTGCATGACAAATTAAGTTCTGATGAATATTAAAGAGTGGATTTTGAACAATGTTCCCGTAGTGCTACTTTCTGTAAAAAATAAATAAATAATAATAATAAAAAAATTGATACGATCAATAAGTCATGGCAACATTTGTTTTTCTATTACTTTAAGTCCGGGGTTTCCAAACTGGGGTGTATCTACTCCATAAAATTTTGGCAACAGATTACAAGCAATATTATTAATTAAATTCAACAAATAGAATTGAGTTAGAATTAATCAAATTAATTCCTTAAATGTTAACCATTTAAAAGGAGTAAAATTTAAACAAAAATACCTGAATAACAGACAGACGTCAAAGATGAATTAAGAACTCTTTATTTTTTATTGCCAACATTGAAGACACCTGATGATAACAAGCAGAGTCATTGAAGAAAAGAGAAACACAAGAATTAACAGAGGTTAAGATATTGATGTTGATTTTATTGAAAATGTTCGGTCACCAGTATGGTGATCAGTGTTTCATTTAGTTGGGCAGTTTGACTCTTTGATTTCTATGTCAGTTTGTGGTTTATGTAATGATGTTTGCTAATTTTACACATTTTAAATGGTTGACTTTTAAGGAATTAATTTGATTAATTCTAACTCAATTCTTATATGTTGAATTTAATTAATAATATTGCTTGTAATCTGTTGCCACAAACTTACTGAGTAGGTAGAGCGTATTACTTTTTACAGTGTAACTTAATAGAATCGAATTTTAGGTTTATTCAAGTTTTGATTAAACCCATCAAAATATGAGGAAAATATTTTATATTTTTTCAATATTTTAAATATCAGAGAAGAACAAAACACTAAACTTGGTTACGGTATTCATCTGACAAAATTATTTGACAAAAAAGGCAAACTACAGTTACAGGAAAAAGCAAACATTGACTACAACATAATCAGTTATTAATATTTAGTTGGTTCTCTCTTGTTTTTGCATGCGTTCATAAATTCTTTGTATGACAGTCTGGCCAAAAATGATTTATCATGTTTCATTGCGTTATTATCACTAATAAAACAATCGACTCCACAATATAACTAAAAAATCTTTTAATAATATTTGACTAAAGAGCGAAGATATAAATTTTTTCTAGGCCGAACATCACTTTCAGCCACTACTGTATATATTCCCATATTTTTGTAATTCTGCTAACCAGTAGGCCGTTGAAAACTGGTGGTAGAAATATGAACTAACTCATTTTTAGAAACAGTGTAACAATTACGATTCGTTTTACAATAATTAAATGGCATTAACTCAAATGCAGTTCATATTGCTCACAGGCTTTATGAACGACTCTACTGGACATGCATAATTAAAACAGTCCAGCATCTTAATAGGTCATGCAATTAAAATTATATTCATAGTGGCCTGTCGTAATTATTCAAGCACATTATAAACTGCCATGCAGATTATTAATGCTCACGCTGACTGACTTTATCTCGAGCGGTTGAAAAATGCTCCTTACAGACAGACTGTCTGGTTTTAGTGAATATATTTTGAATTTGTAAAGCATTTCATAATGTGTATATATGAATTTGTAGAGTCATTATATAGAAATATCTCTGTCAAAGAATCATAATTCATGTGTTTATTTGGCTAATTGACAGCGTGAGAGAGAATCGTGTAAGTTTTGGAGGACAAGAACCATCACAAATACACATTAGCTTTGGCTTTTCAAGGACATGATGTATAATTCATTTTGGAGAGAGGAAGGGGAAGGTGTGGATGAAACATTTATTTGGGTGAATCTCTTTTCCGCTCCCATAAACAGGCCTTTTAGCTTTTCAGATGCCAACTTGTGTGAGGAGAATCCAGACGAGTTTTAAATGAGTAAACCATCGTGACTCGTGACTGAAGTTTGGATTAAGAGATTCATTCTTCACATTTCACCCTGAAATCAAAAGAAGAAAAAGAATTTATGTTATGTAAATCAAATTACACATAAATATATATATTAAGAAATTATTAACACATTTTTCACTCCAAATTTCAAAAGCTCATTTGCATTTAAAGATACATGCACGAAAACAGCATGTTTTTCCTTCCACTTAAAAATGGGCATTTACAACAAGCTATAATAAATGATCTGTGGGGTATTTTGAGCTGAAACTTCACACACACACATTCTGGGGACACCAGAGACTTATATTACATCCTGTAAAAAGGGGCATAATAGGTCCCCTTTAAGTGTATTAATGGCACAACATGCTTATGATCAGTCACTAGACTTCAGAATCAGGCCACTTCATGAGGATTACATTATCGTCATTAGTTAGTTAGCCAACATCACCTGATCTCATTTTGTCTTGGCTTCCTTTGCTACAGCAAATGTGTTTTACAGCAGCCAGAGAAGACAGAAACAAAAAGTCAAGGGTCAAGAGCCCAACTAAAGCGAACACTGATCACCATAATAGTGACTTCCAACAAAACCGTGGGCGGTGGAAAGCACAAAGTGATGCATTTTTTAAAAGATAAGCTTCTTTTAACTTGAGCGCTGCATTTTTAGAACAGTGTTTCCTGCGTGAGACACTGTAAAAGATGCAAGACATGAGGGCAAAGATCAAACACGTCCCTCTAATGCATTTACTTAGAAAAGCAATGGAAAAGTAGCGCAGTGGAATTCTTGCTGCTCTGGTGAGGAGATAAACATGGCGGACTGTGTATGCCTCACTCAGGGGCGGAGCTAAGTTAATAGGGCGGAGTCCATCACCAGTCGTGGGTGGGGCTTGTTACCTTGTGACATCTCAATGTATAGAAAATGGCAATGACTCATTTTGAGAAACTGTTCATGATTTATGGAGATTATAAAAAAGAAGTGGGTGGATTTTTACCATTGTAGAGTGGTTGTGTACACACATTTATGTTCAAACACCATGTAAAAGTGAATTTTGCATAGTAGGTTTTTGTTTAGTAATAGTAATTTTTTTTTTGTTTGGAGGTTCTCAACACAAGCACACACCCAAAACTTCACTACAATGGTAACCCCCCAAAAACACCACCATAACAGAAACTTTAAATACCCCCATAACAGAAAAAGTCTCCACATTTTCTCATCTCGCTAAAAATGCATAAAATATCACTTTATTTCAACGTTTACTCTCTCTATCCAGCCCCCTCCAAAGCATGATGTGAAATGGAAAACCTGTTCTCTATATATTTGAGCTGCTTCACTGAAACGTGAAAACGTCGAGTTAAGCCAAAGAGTAAGCATTTCAAATCAGTTTAACATCATGCAATCATTTTATTATCAAATTATTATATTGACCTAGATTAAGTAACATTTTGTCTCATGTCTAAACCAAACAATGAATGTAATTTGAGGAAAAACTAATACATTTGTCAGTAAGTTGGTCCACATGATTTTTTTCAGTGAAGAAGCTGGTTGCTGCAACACTTTTATCCACAGAGATTCATTTCAGGCCTGCGGTTACGGTGAACTCAAGCCTAATCCCACATCAGAGAGCCGAGCCAATCCATCCAAACAGCCACGAGGAAGGAAAAGTCACCAGTATGAAAGAATCAGCTAATCAGATGAGTGAGGATGACTGCCACGTGCTGCTGCCGCCCGAGGGCCCTTAATAGATGTCACCCGGTGCTCAGGAACACGGCGATCTCTCCCCGGTAGATACGTCCTAATAGGCATTTATTTATGTCTTCAGTCATGACAGCTGTCATTAGTCGAGTTTGGGTTTACCACGTTAACAGCTGTATATGTTCAGGTTCGTCATGACATGCTAATAATCTCATGTCTATAGAAGCCACACAAGAATAATTATGTCAAAATTATGAGATAAAAAATTGAAATTATGACTTAAAATGTCATAATTATAACATTAAAAAGTCAAAATTATGACATAAATCGAAATTATGACAAAAAGCCAAAAGGATGACATAAAAAGTTATAATTATGACGTGAAAAGGAAATTATGATATTAAAAAAATCTAAATTATGACATACTGTCAATTATGAAATAAAAAAATTATAAAAAGTCAAAATTATGATTTAAGACGTTGAAATTATGACATAAGTCAATTATGACATAAAAAGTGGAAAATAATTACTTAAAAAGTCAGTTATGAGATGGTCAAAATTGACAAATCAAAATTATGACAAAAAGCAGAAACGATGACAAAAAGTCATATTTATGACATAAAAAGTGTAAATTATGACTAGAAATCACACTAAGTCAATATTATGATATACTGTCAATTATGCAATTAAAATTATGCCATAAAAATTCATAATGATGACATAAAAAGGACATACAAGTCAACATTATGACATACTAAGTCATATTTATGAGATGAAAAGAAAAAATTATGATTTAAAAAAGTTGAAATTATGATATAAAAAGTGGAAATTATTTAATAAAAAGTCGGAATTGAAATACTGTTGAAATTTACAAAAAGTAATAAGTCAGATAAGTCATGTGATAAGTCAGAATTGACATATCAAGTCGAAATTGGCAAGAAGTCTAAATTTATGACTTAAAAAGTAATACTTATGATAAAAAGTCGAAATTATGACATAAAAAGCCATAATGACTTTTTAAATCTCATTTTTATGACTTAGTATGTCAAAATTATGACTTACTGTCATGATTTATCTCATAATTTAGACTTTATCACATAGTTATGACTTAGTATGTCATAATTATGATTTTTTATGTCAACATTAAGATTTACCGAAGCATGATTTTTTTTTTTTTTTTTTTCTAATATGGCAGAAATGGGCTTCCATACATTGCATGAATGAGAATGATGAACAGCTGAAGTTCGCTGTGGGTCAGACTCACAGTTTATTTGAGATGACTGATGGATGTTTACGTGTCGTGTTGCGGCTGCGTTTAATGCAAATCTTGCAGAAATGACAGGCATTGTAAGCGTAGATAGAGGTGCATCTGAAGCAATAGTTCACCCAGAAATAATGAAGCAGATATGTCATATTGCTGAAATCCTATTTACGGAAACGTGTGTTGAAATATGAAAGTGATTTGGAGTGTCACATTATCAATTTGACAAACGAGGTTTCAGAACTTCAGATTTTAAATAGAAGTGTTTCTCACACAAAGCAAAACCATCACAGGACATCATAAGTTCTGATTCTGTTATTTTCCTGTTTATTACTGTGATGCTTTGAAACAATTGTATTGTATAAAGCGGAACAGAAATAAAGCTGACTTTAAATTTTTGAAGATTGACGGAGTCTGTTTACTTTTTCGTGTTTTACAGAAGAACGAAACCATGCAGATTTGGAGCGTCACGAAGGCGAGTAAATGATGACTGACTTGTTTTTGGATGAACTAGTCCTTTGCCTTTGTAAAGGTAAAAGGTGGAAAAACTGGAGACATCTTCTAAAAATAATGTTGTGTTGGACTCCATTCCCGAGCTAATGACTGCATGTGTCTGAGACTTCAACAGAGACTGCTCTCATTTCTGGGACTTTTTTGGGGCGAGCTCGCCGAGGACTAATGTTGTCTTTTGCTTCTATTATTGCATGCAAATGAAAGTGATATTTCATAGTCAGAGTTGTTTTCTCTTAGCCGTGCTCCAGTTCATTCTGCAAAAACCGAAACAGAACAAGATAAAAGTGCATCCTGGAGGTGACAGCTTTTGTTCTGAGCAATTAATTTGCACTTACCTGACGGACTGATACTATACAGCAGCTAAAATAAAGTATTCGGACACTAAACTCTTAGAAAAAAGGTTCAGTGGGGTTCTGTATATATAGTTCTTGACTCAGGTTTAAAGAAACGTTTGTGCCAAAAAAAGTTCTATATAGAACCCTAGGCATTTTGGCTTAGATTTAAATAACCTGTTCTATATAGAACCTTTTTGACATAAAGTGTTCTTTAAAATGGAGTCGAGAACCCTAGGGTTCCAAATAGAACCTTTTTGACATAAAGTGTTCTTTAAAATTGAGTCGAGAACCCTAGGGTTCCATATAGAACCTTTTGGCATAAAGTGTTCTTTAAAATTGAGTCGAGAACCCTAGAGTTCTATATAGAACCTTTTGGCATAAAGTGTTCTTTAAAATTGAGTCGAGAACCCTAGGGTTCCAAATAGAACCTTTTGGCATAAAGTGTTCTTTAAAATTGAGTCGAGAACCCTAGAGTTCTATATAGAACCTTTTTGACATAAAGTGTCCTTTAAAATTGAGTCGAGAACCCTAGAGTTCCATATAGAACCTTTTTGGCATAAAGTGTCCTTTAAAATTGAGTCGAGAACCCTAGAGTTCCATATAAAACCTTTTTGACATAAAGTGTCCTTTAAAATGGAGTCGAGAACCCTAGAGTTCCATATAGAACCTTTTTGACATAAAGTGTCCTTTAAAATGGAGTCGAGAACCCTAGAGTTCCAAATAGAACCTTTTTGGCATAAAGTGTCCTTTAAAATGGAGTCGAGAACCCTAGAGTACTATATAGAACCTTTTTGACATAAAGTGTTCTTTAAAATTGAGTCGAGAACCCTAGAGTACTATATAGAACCTTTTTGACATAAAGTGTTCTTTAAAATTGAGTCGAGAACCCTAGAGTTCCATATAGAACCATTTTGACATAAAGTGTTCTTTAAAATTGAGTCGAGAACCCTAGAGTTCCATATAGAACCATTTTGACATAAAGTGTTCTTTAAAATTGAGTCGAGAACCCTAGAGTTCCATATAGAACCATTTTGACATAAAGTGTTCTTTAAAATGGAGTCGAGAACCCTAGAGTTCCATATAGAACCTTTTGACATAAAGTGTTCTTTAAAATTGAGTCGAGAACCCTAGGGTTCCAAATAGAACCTTTTTGACATAAAGTTTTCTTTAAAATTGAGTCGAGAACCCTAGGGTTCCATATAGAACCTTTTGGCATAAAGTGTCCTTTAAAATTGAGTCGAGAACCCTAGAGTTCTATATAGAACCTTTTTGACATAAAGTGTCCTTTAAAATTGAGTCGAGAACCCTAGAGTTCCATACAGAACCTTTTTGACATAAAGTGTCCTTTAAAATTGAGTCGAGAACCCTAGAGTTCCATATAGAACCATTTTGACATAAAGTGTTCTTTAAAATGGAGTCGAGAACCCTAGAGTTCCATACAGAACCTTTTGGCATAAAGTGCTCTTTAAAATGGAGTCGAGAACCCTAGGGTTCCAAATAGAACCTTTTGCCATAAAGTGTTCTTTAAAATTGAGTCGAGAAACCTAGAGTTCTATATAGAACCTTTTTGACATAAAGTGTTCTTTAAAATTGAGTCGAGAACCCTAGATTTCCATATAGAACCTTTTGGCATAAAGTGTTCTTTAAAATTGAGTTGAGAACCCTAGGGTTCCAAATAGAACTTTTTTGACATAAAGTGTTCTTTAAAATTGAGTCGAGAACCCTAGGGTTCCATATAGAACCTTTTGGCATAAAGTGTCCTTTAAAATTGAGTCGAGAACCCTAGAGTTCTATATAGAACCTTTTTGACATAAAGTGTCCTTTAAAATTGAGTCGAGAACCCTAGAGTTCCATATAGAACCTTTTGGCATAAAGTGTCCTTTAAAATGGAGTCGAGAACCCTAGAGTTCCAAATAGAACCTTTTTGACATAAAGTGTCCTTTAAAATTGAGTCGAGAACCCTAGGGTTCTATATAGAACCTTTTTGACATAAAGTGTTCTTTAAAATTGAGTCGAGAACCCTAGAGTTCTATATAGAACCTTTTTGACATAAAGTGTTCTTTAAAACACTTTAAAAAACTGTCAGATGAAATTTACGCCCCTGCACGTCTTAGTGTTTCAAAAAAACATTTTAAAAATTCTTTTTTTATTGTTTCTTTTTTGAATTTCAAATCAATGATTGAAGCTCAAGTAAAAATCAACAAGACTCTTTTTTTTGAGTGTAATGAGGCCAATAGGCAGCGTCATCTTTCCTGACCTCTGGTTGTAGTTCGGATCACATCTTCCACACTGGCACAGGGTAATGTACCAAAATGTCTGACATCCACAACAATCTATGACTTATATTCTTCATCTCTGCTTCTATCCTCCTTGATCTACAACTTCTTCTTTTCTTACTACGACCGTATTTTCTGATGCACTGCCCTCACTATCATTAATACTTTCAGGAAAATGTACAGCTTTTCCTCTCTGTCTTCTATAAAACTTACTAACATCAACCTAAAACACAGGCAAAAAAGCTATTATACTGCCTGCCAGTACTGAACAATAGTGCAGCTACACAGAAATATATATATATTGCCTAAAAGGACACGGTCATTTATGCATGACACACAGATTTTTTGGTCTTTGAGTTATTGATTTTATAAAATGTGCATTAAAAATGAGCAAAAACACATTTGGATGTGCAATGATATTTTCTTAAAATTCTATATAATTAATTTTATAATCATATAATAATACTAAAATGTTTTTTTTTGTTTTTTTTTGGTTGAATATTCTTATTGCATTTTAAATGCAAATTTCTCTGCGTCATTTATAAATTACGACACACCATAGAGGGTTACGAGCTGCTTAATTCATAAAGTTTAATTAAAAATTGAAGCTAATAATTCTATGTATGAAGCGCCTGACGGAACCCTTTAAGCTTCTATCAAAGTCCAGAGTAAAAATAAACATAACAGTCCAAACAGAATGAGCAGCAGACTAAAGAAAGATGCATCAAAACATTTAAGAAAAAGATGTGATGCAGCAACAGAAGTGATTTTTCTGAACATGGTTTAATAGCAGCTCCAGAGTCCTGTGAGTCTCTACGCCTCCGCGTGGGCCTGATTATATATTGTGCGTGACAGGCAGACATTAAAAGTACTTCCTCCATGACGATGCTTATTATGGACCCTCATTAAGTCTTCCAAGCTGATCCCGTGATAACCTCGTGTGTGATCCGGAGGATAATGATGATTCCGGGAGCTTCGCTCAAGTGCTTTTTCTTCCCGTTCCGCACATTTGGAGTGCGGCTCGTTGGCTAAAGATCAACCGGAGAGTTCGGGATGGCGGAGGACAATTGGCCAGCCCGTGAAACTTTAATAAAGGCCATGAATTAATCAATAAATGGGCAGGACAGATGAAGAGGAGTCAGTGTCGGTAAAGAGAGACTATGTGGCCCACAGTGCCGGCTCTCCTGAATAAATCATTTCCCATGATGCTCTTGTGCTGTCCTGCTGACTGATAGGTTGCCGCTGTCAGACCTCTGTGGTCTGAGTGAATGCGAGCGCGTGTCCGTGTCTGTGTGAATACTAACCGCAGATGCTATTTGCATATTTCAAACTCATGCTGCACGTTCATTTCTGCGGGGAGATTCTGTGGAAGCTGCAAGTGGCATTTCAGAGCTGCACAATTAAATTCTGTAGTTCACTCAAATAAATTGGGATTTAATTGGCAAAAATTAACATTTGTTATATATATATATATATATATATATATGTCAGAATACACAGTGCATCACAGTTTGTTGCGTATGGGGCTGCATAGCTGCAGACCAGTCAGGGTGCCCATGCTGACCCCTGTCCACCGCCGAAAAGAGCCAACAGTGGACACGTGAGCATCAGAACTGGACCACGGAGCAATGGAAGAAGGTGTCCTGGTCTGATGAATCACGTTTTCTTTTACATCACGTGGATGGCCGGGTGCGTGTGCATCACTTACCTGAGGAACACATGGTGCCAGGATGCACTATGGGAAGAAGGCAAGCTGCCGGAGGCAGTGTGATGCTTTGGGCAATGTTCTGCTGGGAAACCTTGGGTCCTGCCATCCATGTGGATGTTACTTTGACACGTACCACCTACCTAAGCATTGTTGCAGACCATGTACAGCCTTTCATCGAAACGGTATTCCCTGGTGGCTGTGGCCTCTTTCAGCAGGATAATGCTCCTGCCACAAAGCAAAAATGGTTCAGGAATGGTTTGAGGAGCACAACAACGAGTTTGAGGTGTTGACTTGGCCTCCAAATTCCCCAGATCTCAATCCAATCGAGCATCTGTTGGATGTGCTGAACAAACAAGTCTGATCCATGGAGGCTCCACCTCACAACTTACAGGACTTAAAGGATCTGCTGCTAACATCTTGGTCCAGATACCACAGCACACCTTCAGGGGTCTAGAGGAGTCCATTCCTCAATGGGTCAGGGCTGTTTTGGCAGCAAAAGGGGGACCAACACTATATTAGGAAGGTGGTCATAATGTTAATGTGTATATATTAGGGGTGTAACAGTACATTTATTCGTTATTCGACCCTATAGGTAGTTTTTTCAAGCACCTTATTACGACCTATATTTATGTTTTAAAGTCATGCGCCCTCTAGCAGGTGTAAAAATAATGACAGTGTCGTGTTACGCCTGTCGTCATGAAATGACGTATGACCGTCTTTACCAATCAAAATGCGTGTTCATTTAAATGTAATGTGTGGACTTTTTACATGGTCCCTTACCTGCCATTTGTCCTATTTGCATTTAGCAAAACTCTTTTTTTTTTAACAACTACACCTACCCCAACCCTAAAACTACCATTAGTGATTTATAGTGCATATACACTTTTTGAGCATATGCGTTCCCTAGAATTGAACCCACGATCGCATGATTGCATATTGTTGTATGTTGCAATGCTCTACCAATTGAGCTACACGAAACCCGAAATATGATGCAGATAAAAGGGAACAATGCATTAAAATGAAAGTGTCCTGTTGTCGATAGGGGCGCAACTTAGTAAATGCTCCTATGGGTCGTATTTCAGGGAAGTGACAAATGACCTATATGAGCGTATTGGTTGGAGGACATGTTGGAAGCGGAGTAACCCCTTCAGCCGTGACTTATTCATGATACAGCACTAGCCTCGAGTACCTTATTGCTTTTATAAAACGGTTACCGCACAATACAAATATTAAAGCCAAAAATATGTATCAATGCAACTTTCATAAAGTAAAATCACTAATTTCCTTCCACCGGAAAAAAATAGTCCCTGACCATCAACAGCAACAGAAGTTACATTATTATGCCATTAGATGGCGGCAAAGACTGTCTTTATGAGTGTGTCAGTAGCGAAGACTTTTACATTGAAAATCCTGAATTGTTGTGAACACGGAACAAGATGCAACTGACAAATGCTTTGACTAGCGCCGTCAGTCACGGGAAAACCCCTTAACTGTTAAAAGGACAAGATAATACATCAGACATTTAAACAGATTTTTCATTATGAACATAGCACTGACCTGAAGGAAAATGCTAAATCTGAATGCAGGTAATAAACTTCCACCGTTGGGTGAAGCGGTCATAGTCGTGTTTTATTGTGAATAAAGGAACTAACCATTTGATAAAAAAAAAAAAAAAAAAAAAAATATATATATATATATATATATATATATATGGTATTTAGGAAAATGCTGCTTGTCAAAGAAATTGAAAGTGTAATAGATTATTAATAATTTATTACTTTAAATACTTCTAAGTCATCCTAAGGGCTTCTTTGTTGAGAAGAACCATGTGATTCTTTAACTTTATAAAACACACACACACACACACACAGATAAAATAGAGAGTTGGAGTGAGGAAAAAGGTGAAATAGATAAGGTTCATTTGGAGAAGCAGGTTGGAACGGAGCATAATCTCCACTTTAACCTTAACCGGGATCACGGGCCACAGTTCGGACGTGCTGAAGGATTTCTGCAAAGTAACGACGTGCCGTGAATACAGATGACAACGGCAGCTTCGCTTATCTGCAGCCTTCAACTAATCGGCCTTTGTTGAATATAATGCAGTCGTGGGTTCACTTTCACTTTGGCTCTTCTCCAACATCTAAGTGAGCTGCTTTGCTGTCTACATAGGCAGCTCCCTTTTAAGACAGCAGTGAACTGCAATGGATCCTCATAAGTAAGGGATTTGAAACTCGACTCAGCTGTTTCAGAGGCGTTTTCATATGTGAGCATGTTGCTAATAGACTTGATAATACACAGAACACAAATATTCACTAAATATTAAGTCAACTTTTGACATTTCTGCAGTTTCAGAGAACATTCAGAAATACCGTCTTCATAATTTAATGGGAACGTTAGCACAACTTTTTGTTGATTTAAATATCATTGAAACTTGTGCTACTGCAAAAGTTACAGCAATCAAATCCAGTCAAACAGCCCTTAAATATTATATTCAAACTTTCTGGCGAGTCGCAAGAGGTTGTGGTGTCTCTCCGGGGCCGCAGGGGACCATGGGAGATCAACACACAGACACTTAATGGAATCCTGCTCTCCTCACTTCTTCTCATTTATTTCCCGTCCGTCTCGCTTGATGGATTAGGCCATCAGTAAGAAATAATTACCGGCGCTCCGGAGGCCTGTCTGAGTGAATACGGCATCAGTGCAGGGTCAAAGGTCGACTCCTCTTAGCAACATTGTTCTTCCGCAGTCTTTCAAGTCTAATTGAACTACATTCACCCGTCAGCACTGCGAGAGAGATGAGGACGACGGCGCTGGGTGTCAAGAAAACCATTTACACCTCAGAAGACCGTGACATTTGTCTTTACAGTCTGAGTGACATTCCTGTAAGGTTGTTTTTGAAACGAACTTTTAACTTGTGTGAGCTGATTGATTTTTTGTTTGTGTCTGCAGTAATTTCAGCCGGCTCTTGTTGACTGACCTCTATCACTTGCAATTATGTTCAATGTCCAGAATCTCCTGACGCCTTCCACCAAAACTGTGAGCGCTGCAGTTTACACGGCGATTGATGTTTCGCCAAGCGAAGTGAAATGGGACTTCCTGTAATTAACAAAGAACAAACACTAAAACAATCATTGATTATATTAATAGAAAAACAATGTAATCAAAGGCATATGTACATCCGAGTGTAACGGATTATTGAAAAAGAACAAATGTAGGGTGGGGACTTGTGGGCGTGGCACTCAAAAGTGTATGCAGATGAGCATGAGCTTGAAGGGCGGAGTTTAATCTGAGTTTAATGATTAGAGAATCCTGTATATGTCACCGGACAGAAGTCTGACGCTTTACTGGAAGATTCAGTTGTGACATCAAATATAGGTCAAATATTAAAAAAAAAAAAAAAAATGACAACAAACTTAATATAGCAATACACAAAATTTCACTAAGAAAATAACACTAAACAACTGAATTAAGTGCTAAAATGTAGATATTTTTCAACACTTATATTATACATTTAATTATAAAATGCTTAATTAAATAAATATTAGATTATCCATGTCACAGTGAGACTCTGTGACTAGAGACTTCTATTATGAAAAGGACTCTTATTTTGACACTGGACTGTGAACATACACAGGTAGTGTTTTATAAAATTATTAAACGTTTATCTGACACAAAACAATAAGGATATCAATTAGGTTTACTTTCACTAAATTTTCAGTAAACAACTAAAAACTGAATCAAGTACTAAACTTCAGCCTTTATTGAACCGTTTATTTCCAGACCAAATTATGATATAAAATACTGCATAACTCGTAATTCTGACTTTATAATGCAATTCTGACTTTATATCTCACAATTCTGACTTTATTTCTCGCAATTCTGACTTTATAACGAGTTGTGATTCCAAAGATTTTTTTTTTTTCCATCAAAGTGAGCAATCCAAATGAATCAACTCACCAAAGTTAATCTGGCTTCACTTTAGATTATTTCTTGATTACTTAATTATTTTGCTTATTGCGCCAACTTGCTTAGCTGTTTGCACAAACCTAAAAACAGCAAAGTACAGGAGATCTTTTTCATACTACACCGTAAAAATAGCTTGTTACTGTAATAGCAATACTATTTACTGTGATGCTACTCAAAAAATGCAATTAAGTTAGTAGTGTTGCTACTGGAGTGTGTGAATTGTGCGTTCTCAACGGCAGTCGATTTGCAATTCAAATGCAGGAGGAACGGGGTTAGAAATTATGATGCACCGACAGTTTAAGCACTCGTCAAGGGAAAAAGATAGAGAACCAGGGCAGATTAAAACATACGTTAGTTGTAAAAGTTAAACACCCACGTGCGGTGCACTCCAGATCCTGATTTACCCACTCGTTCGCTCTTCAGAGGCGAGACATCCACGCATCTCTGGGTCCTTCAGCGTTATTATCGCAGTAGGAAATGCAAGGCCACAGGCCAACGCTGATGGCGCTCAATGACACCAGCGCATGCCCATCACGGCCACAGGGCAGATTAGCTCTTTGTGTTGGAGATTCGAGAGCTTCTCGATGGGCTAATCACCCTGTGCTTCACGCAACGACAGCTGAGTGCTTTGTAGACTCATACAAATGTGTGTCTGATTCTGAGTGATGAACTCTGGAGCTGCTGGAAGCATCTGATGCATTCATAACGTCCCTGAATTAACGTCATTGTTGGCTTTGGAACAACATTCCCATTAAACAATCAATGTCCTATTCTTGCATAGATAGACCTTTGACTGTCGGCTTTTACATGTCGTTTAGAGTTATCTGAATTAGTTGATAACACAATCTAAAATGTAACTGAGAACTCCATTAAGACAAGCTTTTGAACGTTTCCAATGAATGTTTTCCAGAATGTAGTAATTTAAACTGGTAAAAATGGCAAGGTCATGATGAGTTTGATTCCCAGGGAATTCAAGAACTCATGAAATAAACCTTAAATGCAATGCAAGTCGCCTGGAATAAAAGCTGCCAAATGCATAAATAAAAACGCTTATGATAAGGTTAACATGCAATTGTTAACAAGAACTAACAATGAACACAACTTAAAGCATGTATCAGTTGCACCCCATATGCAAAAGTTTCACATATTTATATTAGTTTTGTGATTACAAAAAGATGGCATGAAAGCAAATTTATGAGTCCATTTTGTGCCTGTTTTTGATGTCAACATACAGACATTTGCAGTTAATCTTTGCTAGTAAACATATTACTTTTTCAGTGTTGACTAAACTTCGCAAACGCAATGTCTTAGAAATAATGCTTTCCTCTTGGAAAACATGCACACAGTTTTAGAACATATTAGTGGTCAAACTTTTTTTGCACGTTTCTAAGTATGTTTTCCAAGTTTTTGCAACTTAAACAAGCAAAATGCACAAATGCATTAATACAAAGTTCTGTCATGAAACACTAGATGGCACAGGCTGATAGGTCCTTTACTCAATCTGCTTGCAATCACATCATTCTCTATAGGGCACAGCTGATTGATCCTGCTGTATCAGTAGACAATGAGCTCGCTGCTCAACCTTCATATACTTGGTCAGCATTTGTAGCAGAAATTGAGAGCTTTGTCCCGCGTCCCGCAAAACTTAAGGAGTGTCCCGCATTTCATTTATGTCTGTATTATAATTTTTTTGTTCATCCCTGAAATTACAATACCACAGTAAGAAATATAATAAAGCTGTAACTGGCATTTAAAAATCTATTTGTGCAGCCGTCATATTCTAGCTGTGGAAATAATCAACCAATGCAATCATAGAGAGAGGTTTCCCCGCTGATGACAACTGAGTGGACAGCGCAAAGGAATAGCTAAGTGCAGGCCTCATTAAAGTTGGTAAACACAACTACACCAGTAGTTTCATCTCACATACTGGATAACAACCTCAAGAGCTTCTCAAAGCTGCCCAAACTGATGATTTACAGCATGTAATCATCCAGCCTGATTTTAAATATTTCCAACGAACATGTGCTGATCCCGTGGATGCTCGAGCGCCACCCACGGAAATGGTCGAGCACCTTAGGAAACACATTAGATATTCTCCCTTCGCTTAAACTAATAAAAAGTTGATTGCAACTTTCAGACATGACTTTCTTCTCACGTTAATAGTTCATTTAATGCAGGTTCTATGGCGTTATTATAATGAAAAATGTCGAGAGCGCATTATTGTAACACAAGCACATCAAATGTGCTAGCAGGAATCTATCCGCTCACAGGTGGATTCCCTTCTCTCACAAAACTGGACGCATATGCCAAGTTTGCCAACAAATGTAAATCAATATTTACATAGCATAGTAGTTGTAAATTTATCTGTCTCACATGTGTCCCGCATTGTCCAGCAAAATCACATCTACTGTCCTGCAACAGATCAATAGCCAGGTGGTCACCCTAACCCACACACAAACGGTTTAGTCTAGGGCTGAACGATATACCAACATTAAATAGAAATCGCAATATTGCTTAGTGCATTTTTCAAATCGCAAAGGCTGCTTGTTTTGAAGTGCACATATGACTTGTAATAACAGCGTGAGGGTCTCAGAGTGACTCAGTTCATTATTAAGCGGCTCGGTCTGCATTATTAATGAGAAGAAACTCGTTCACTCCAATCACTGAGCTGTAGTCTGCATGAGATTGCATTACACAATTCAAATGTCACAAAAGGCTGTTTCAGGTCTGTTCATTCATCTCTGTTGTCTGCTCACAACAGCAATAACCAACAGCAGCAGCAATAACAACAGCAGCAGTAGCAGCAGCAGTAGCAGTAGCAGCAGCAGCAATAATAACAGCAGCAATAACAGCAGCAGCAATAACCAACAGCAGCAGTAATAACAGCAGCAGCAATAACCAACAGCAGCAGTAATAACAGCAGAAGCAATAACAGCAGCAGCAATAACCAACAGCAGCAGCAATAATATCAACAGCAGCAGCAATAATAGCAGCAGCAGCAATAACAGCAGCAGCAATAATATCAACAGCAGCAGCAATAATAACAGCAGCAGCAATAACAGC
Source organism: Ctenopharyngodon idella (assembly GCF_019924925.1). Classification (NCBI taxonomy): domain Eukaryota; kingdom Metazoa; phylum Chordata; class Actinopteri; order Cypriniformes; family Xenocyprididae; genus Ctenopharyngodon; species Ctenopharyngodon idella. The sequence goes on along the minus strand of NC_067239.1, from coordinate 32,246,256 downwards.
AGCAGCAATAATATCAACAGCAGCAGCAATAACAGCAGCAGCAGCAATAACCAATAACAGCAATAACAGCAGCAGCAGCAATAACCAACAGCAGCAGCAATAACAACAACAGCAGCAGCAGTAATAACCAACAACAGCAGCAATAACAGAAGCAGCAGCAATAACCAACAGCAGCAGCAATAACAGAAGCAGCAGTAATAACCAATAACAGCAATAATAGCAGCAGCAGCAATAACCAACAACAGCAATAACAGCAGCAGCAGCAATATCAGCAGCAATAACCAACAACAGCAATAACAGCAGCAGCAGCAGCAGCAATAACCACCAGCAGCAGCAATAACAGCAGCAGCAGCAGCAGCAGCAATAACCAACAGCAGCAGCAATAACAGCAGCAGCAGCAATAACCAATAACAGCAATAACAGCAGCAGCAGCAATAACCAACAACAGCAATAACAGCAACAACAGCAATAACAGCAGCAGCAATAACCAACAGCATCAGCAATAACAACAGCAGCAGCAATAACCAATAACAGCAATAACAGCAGCAGCAGCAATAACCAACAACAGCAGCAATAACAGCAGCAGCAGCAATAATATCAACAGCAGCAGCAATAATAACAGCAGCAGCAATAATAACAGCAGCAATATCAACAGCAGCAGCAGCAATAACCACCAGCAGCAGCAATAACAGCAGCAGCAGCAGCAATAACAGCAGCAGCAGCAAAAAACAATAACAGCAATAACAGCAGCAATAACCAATAACAGCAATAACAGCAGCAATAACCAACAGCATCAGCAATAACAACAGCAGCAGCAGCAATAACCAATAACAGCAATAACCAATAACAGCAATAACAGCAGCAGCAGCAATAACAGCAGCAGCAGCAATAACAGCAGCAGCAGCAATAACCAACAACAGCAATAACAGCAGCAGCCGCAATAACAGCAGCAATAACCAATAACAGCAATAACCAATAACAGCAATAACAGCAGCAGCAGCAGCAATAACCAACAGCAGCAGCAATAACAGCAGCAGCAGCAATAACCAATAACAGCAATAACAGCAGCAGCAGCAATAACCAACAACAGCAATAACAGCAACAACAGCAATAACCAACAACAGCAATAACAGCAGCAGCAGCAGCAATAACCAACAGCAGCAGCAATAACAGCAGCAGCAGCAATAACCAATAACAGCAATAACAGCAGCAGCAGCAATAACCAACAACAGCAATAACAGCAACAACAGCAATAACAGCAGCAGCAATAACCAACAGCATCAGCAATAACAACAGCAGCAGCAATAACCAATAACAGCAATAACAGCAGCAGCAGCAATAACCAACAACAGCAGCAGCAGCAATAACCAACAACAGCAGCAATAACAGCAGCAGCAGCAATAATATCAACAGCAGCAGCAATAATAACAGCAGCAATATCAACAGCAGCAGCAGCAATAACCACCAGCAGCAGCAATAACAGCAGCAGCAATAACAGCAGCAGCAGCAAAAAACAATAACAGCAATAACAGCAGCAATAACCAATAACAGCAATAACAGCAGCAATAACCAACAGCATCAGCAATAACAACAGCAGCAGCAGCAATAACCAATAACAGCAATAACCAATAACAGCAATAACAGCAGCAGCAGCAATAACAGCAGCAGCAGCAATAACCAACAACAGCAATAACAGCAGCAGCCGCAATAACAGCAGCAATAACCAATAACAGCAATAACCAATAACAGCAATAACAGCAGCAGCAGCAATAACCAACAGCATCAGCAATAACAACAGCAGCAGCAGCAATAACCAATAACAGCAATAACCAATAACAGCAGCAGCAGCAATAACCAATAACAGCAATAACAGCAGCAGCAATAACCAACAACAGCAGCAGCAATAACAGAAGCAGCAGCAATAACCAATAACAGCAATAACAGCAGCAGCCGCAATAACAGCAGCAATAACCAACAACAGCAATAACAGCAGCAGCAGCAATAACCAACAGCATCAGCAATAACAACAGCAGCAGCAGCAATAACCAATAACAGCAATAACCAATAACAGCAGCAGCAGCAATAACCAATAACAGCAGCAGCAATAACCAATAACAGCAATAACAGCAGCAGCAATAACCAACAACAGCAGCAGCAATAACAGAAGCAGCAGCAATAACCAATAACAGCAATAACAGCAGCAGCACCAATAACAGCAGCAGCAATATCAGCAGCAATAACAACAGCAGCAGCAATAACCAACAACAGCAATAACAGCAGCAATAACCAATAACAGCAATAACAGCAGCAGCAATAACCGATAACAGCAATAACCAATAACAGCAGCAGTAGCAGCAATAAACAACAGCAGCAGCAATAACCAACAACAGCAATAACAGCAGCAGCAACAGCAATAATATCAACAGCAGCAGCAATAACAGCAGCAGCAGCATTAACAGCAGTGTAGCATATCTATTCTGCCAAGAACAAACATATCAACATTGTAATATCCAAGACCATGCCAAACACACCGAGAGTTGACATCATGACAGAATTAACACTGGTAACACTGTAACTCCAATAGTTGAGTATAGCACTAACAATTCCAAGGACTTGATTTTAATTCCCAGGGAATGGGAACTAAAACTTAACATGACAAACCTTAAATGTAATGCTAGTTTCTTTAAATAAAAGCTAGCAAATGCATAAATATATAGGTGTTTACAGTAAGTTCGTTAACAAGAACTAACAATGAACACAATTTAAAGCATTTATCAAATGCGCCTCATACACAAATACCTTGAACACAGTTCTAGGACATACCAGTGGTCAAACTCAAAACAAACGACAGCACATCTCATGCAGCACAACTGGTCGACACTCTAGACTGCACCTGTGGATTAGGATTCAAACTAAACGCCTGGGTTTTCACATGGATGAAGACCTTTTCAATTTGCCCATCTCAGTTTGTCTGTTGGAAAACGAGGAGCGACAGACAAGAGTAAGTGAGCGGAGTTTAAATTAAACAACTCCCGCTGAACTTGATTCAGTCTGACAGAGAGAAAAGGGCAGCTGTGGCGATCCGGTCTTTTCATTTCAGCCAGCCGAATATAAGTCGGCTTACTTGTCTATCATACGCTCGTCTCAAAGCTTGCTGCAAAAAAATATGTGGTTTTCTCCCAGAAGCAGCTCCGTTCGAGTGACCTACTGTAGCTGAGGGCAAGATTTAGAGAAGTATTGTTTATTTGAAGTGATAGTGTCTCTACCATTGGCATCAGCTCAGATTTATGTTTACAAAAGAAAGGTCTTATTCATTCAGTGCTAGAATTGTACTGAAGAGGAATTACAGTCGCAGATATGGGAATATGTAAAGCCAGGACTATGTAAACGTGGAATATAAGGATTAAAAGGCTAAATATAATGATTGTTGTCTTATAATTGCATTTATCAATTTCACCTCATATGCAAATATCTTAATACATATCTCATATTCCAAATTTTCAGTTTAATGATTCCAACAAGATGGTATAAAGCTAAATTCATCAGTCCATTTTATGTCTGTTTTTGTTGCCAACATCCAGTTAATCTTTGCTGTTAAATATAACGCATTTACTTTCAGCGCAGTACAAAAGGCGGCAAATGAACTGAAAAGTCTGATTGTGTCGGTGGGCCAGAATTTAAGCACTCCTGACCTACGGCAACTCCAAACCGTCTGGAGATTATCCAAACCTGCGGTCCAGAGTCGTCTGAAGAGGGTCGGTGCGCGTCGACTCTTGGCATGATGTTAAATGTCACTCCTGGATCTTTCTGCACTCAAGAGTAATTCAACTTCCTGTCAACGTTAAGCAAGAGGCTACACAGCTCACAAAAGACACTTTTACGCTTTATCACTCGCGTCTGATGGTGTTATCAGTGCACACATCTGACCTCATGCAGGATGATTCGTGTGATGAAACTACAATTAATATCAATCAAACCTGAAACTGTAATTGAACTGCAGCTATATTTAAAGTAGCAACGCTTAACTAACTAACTAACTATACTTTTTCAGACATAACTGCATGATGACAGATGTATAAATATATACACTACAGGTCAAAACTTTATAAACATTTGCACAGGCCTGTTAACCCTCTCACTCTGTTCTTGAAATATATATATATAAGTACAAGCACATGCTGTGTGCGCACACACACACACACACACACTCTCTCTCTCTCTCTCACACACACACACACACACACACACACACACACTCTCTCTCTCTCTCTCTCTCACACACACACACACACACACACACAAACTCTCTCACACACAGACACACACTCACACACCTTCATACACTCTCTCTCTCACACACAAACACACACACACACACACTCTCTCTCACACACACACACACAGACACACACTCACACACCTTCATACTCTCTCTCTCTCTCTCTCTCTCTCTCACACACACACACACACACACACAAACTCTCTCTCACACACACACTCACACACCTTCATACACACTCTCTCTCTCTCTCTCGCTCACACACACACACACTCTCACACATTCTCTCTCACACACACAAACTCTCTCACACACAGACACACACTCACACACACACCTTCATACACTTTCTCTCTCTCTCTCTCTCTCTCTCTCTCTCTCACACACACACACACACTCACACATACACAAACACTCTCACACACACAAACTCTCTCACACACACTCACACACCTTCATACACTCTCTCTCACACACACACAAAGACACACACACACTCTCTCTCTCTCTCTCTCACACACACACTCACACATTCTCTCTCACACACACAGACACACACACACACACTCACTCTCTCTCTCTCTCTCTCTCACACACAAACACACACACTTTCTCTCTCTCTCTCTCTCACACACACACTCACTCACCTTCATACACTCTCTCTCTCTCTCTCTCTCTCTCTCTCTCACACACACACACACACACAGTCTCTCTCTCTCACTCACACACACACACACCTACACACATACACACACTCTCTCTCACACACACACACACACGCTGTTTACACAGGCCTTGAGTTATCGCCGTGCAGAGCACTTCAAATACCGTGGAATATTTAATTAGCTCCGCCTCGGTTGATCGTCTTATCATGGCTGACTCTGAACTTTCCTCTTTTAGCAGTGGTTCAGAAGCGCCTCGAGGGGTTAAATCAGCCCGGCACCTTCAGCTCACCCGCTGCACATCTGCAGCTCTGAATACTGCGGTGCAACAGCGCCTCCTCAGGACACGACAGGCACCACAACCAGGGAAACAAGACTCTTTTCACGCCACTATTTACTTACACCCTAGCAACAACCCAACAATACCATAGCAACCAAGAATGATAATAAAATGAAATAGCAATATAATCAGGCATACAGTCATCCGCTAAGAGTGAATCTCACAAAACCTGTAAAGACAAAGTGTGCATATTTCACCCCAAAATCAAAAGATAAATAAATTATTATAAAATAATGTTTGCATTTAATTAATTTATACTAATATGCTAATTTAGTGGAAGAAATGTATTACTGTCACAAAATTATAAGTAAAATCTGGACGCATTACAGCAACGATAATTTTGAAAGAAATATTCGTGATTGTCATGAAAATAATGTCATGATGAATCATTTCATGTGAAAATACTTCTTTTTATTTATGCAAAATAATAATTTATTTTAATTCTTTTAAATGCCATTTGATTTTAAGCTGAAATGTGACAGTAAAAGGATTCCAACAGAGCAAAATTAAATGCTCTTATCTGATCTTTGTTGAAACCTTGTGGAAAAGGAGAAAAATATTTTTGACCAGACTTATTGTTGTCATATCGAGATGAAGTCATGCGTACATGTGGAAAAAAGATAAGCTCAAAGGTCAAACCCCGTCGCGAAGACAGAGAAACAAGTGTATCTTCATGCGCGTTCAGAGGCGAGCGGATGCGAACCATGTGCAATGTTTCCATGCCAACCAACCTCACAAGAAACATCTGAAATTTCTTGTTATCTTGGAAATAGATGGCAAGCCAAGGGAAATACGGCTGGAGGAGTAAATCACACACAGAAAGGGCAAGGCCTCCGATCTGCTGTTACAGCTTCACATTTAACTCTGCTCTCAGTTCATGGTCAAAAGCACTTCATTAAAAATCCATAAATATCATTCTACTGTAAATCCATAACGTCATTGTTCAGATCGTTCTCCTGTAAGCTCACAGTTTGGGCTGTTTGGATGATGATGAAGACCGCTATTAAACCGCAGGTTACAAAACGCTTTTATTGTCTGGCTGATATAAGATATCACACACACAAACACACACACACACACAGATATAAACCAGTTTATGACTCTCCCTTATGACAATGAGCCATGGTTTTACTGCAAAAACTACAAATAACCTGGTTTTACTACAGTAACTATGGTTTAATTATGCTTTTTGTAGTGAAACCACAGGAACTACAAAAATAACTACAAAAATAACCTGGTTTTAATACAGTAACTATGGTTTAATTATGTTTTTTGTAGTGAAACCACAGGAACTACAAAAAAAAGACTACAAAAATAACCTGGTTTTACTACAGTAACTATGGTTTAATTATGCTTTTTGTAGTGAAACCATAGGAACTACAAAAAAAAAAAAAAACTACAAAAATAACCTGGTTTTACTACAGTAACTATGGTTTAATTATGCTTTTTGTAGTGAAACCATAGGAACTACAAAAAAAAAAAGACTACAAAAATAACCTGGTTTTACTACAGTAACTATGGTTTAATTATGCTTTTTGTAGTGAAACCATAGGAACTACAAAAAAAAAAAAAAAGACTACAAAAATAACCTGGTTTTACTACAGTAACTATGGTTTAATTATGCTTTTTGTAGTGAAACCATAGGAACTACAAAAAAAAAAAAAGACTACAAAAATAACCTGGTTTTACTACAGTAACTATGGTTTAATTATGCTTTTTGTAGTGAAACCACAGGAACTACAAAAATAACTACAAAAATAACCTGGTTTTACTACAGTAACTATGGTTTAATTATGCTTTTTGTAGTGAAACCACAGGAACTACAAAAATAACTACAAAAATAACCTGGTTTTACTACAGTAACTATGGTTTAATTATGCTTTTTGTAGTGAAACCATAGGAACTACAACAAAAAAAAAAGACTACAAAAATAATCTGGTTTTACTACAGTAACTATGGTTTAATTATGATTTTTGTAGTGAAACCACAGGAACTACAAAAATAACTACAAAAATAACCTGGTTTTACTACGGTAACTATGGTTTAATTATGCTTTTTGTAGTGAAACCACAGGAACTACAAAAATAACTACAAAAATAACCTGGTTTTAATACAGTAACTATGGTTTAATTATGTTTTTTGTAGTGAAACCACAGGAACTACAAAAAAAAGACTACAAAAATAACCTGGTTTTACTACAGTAACTATGGTTTAATTATGCTTTTTGTAGTGAAACCATAGGAACTACAAAAAAAAAAAAAAACTACAAAAATAACCTGGTTTTACTACAGTAACTATGGTTTAATTATGCTTTTTGTAGTGAAACCATAGGAACTACAAAAAAAAAAAGACTACAAAAATAACCTGGTTTTACTACAGTAACTATGGTTTAATTATGCTTTTTGTAGTGAAACCATAGGAACTACAAAAAAAAAAAAAAAGACTACAAAAATAACCTGGTTTTACTACAGTAACTATGGTTTAATTATGCTTTTTGTAGTGAAACCATAGGAACTACAAAAAAAAAAAAGACTACAAAAATAACCTGGTTTTACTACAGTAACTATGGTTTAATTATGCTTTTTGTAGTGAAACCACAGGAACTACAAAAATAACTACAAAAATAACCTGGTTTTACTACAGTAACTATGGTTTAATTATGCTTTTTGTAGTGAAACCACAGGAACTACAAAAATAACTACAAAAATAACCTGGTTTTACTACAGTAACTATGGTTTAATTATGCTTTTTGTAGTGAAACCATAGGAACTACAACAAAAAAAAAAGACTACAAAAATAATCTGGTTTTACTACAGTAACTATGGTTTAATTATGATTTTTGTAGTGAAACCACAGGAACTACAAAAAAAAAAAAAAAAGACTACAAAAATAATCTGGTTTTACTACAGTAACTATGGTTTAATTATGATTTTTGTAGTGAAACCATAGGAACTACAAAAAAAAAAAAGACTACAAAAATAATCTGGTTTTACTACAGTAACTATGGTTTAATTATGCTTTTTGTAGTGAAACCATAGGAACTACAAAAAAAAAAAAAGACTACAAAAATAACCTGGTTTTACTACAGTAACTATGGTTTAATTATGCTTTTTGTAGTGAAACCACAGGAACTACAAAAATAACTACAAAAATAACCTGGTTTTACTACAGTAACTATGATTTAATTATGCTTTTTGTAGTGAAACCATAGGAACTACAAAAAAAAAAAAGACTACAAAAATAACCTGGTTTTACTACAGTAACTATGGTTTAATTATGCTTTTTGTAGTGAAACCATAGGAACTACAAAAATAACTACAAAAATAACCTGGTTTTACTACAGTAACTATGGTTTAATTATGCTTTTTGTAGTGAAACCATAGGAACTACAAAAAAAAAAGACTACAAAAATAACCTGGTTTTACTACAGTAACTATGGTTTAATTATGCTTTTTGTAGTGAAACCATAGGAACTACAACAAAAAAAAAGACTACAAAAATAATCTGGTTTTACTACAGTAACTATGGTTTAATTATGATTTTTGTAGTGAAACCACAGGAACTACAAAAATAACTACAAAAATAACCTGGTTTTACTACAGTAACTATGGTTTAATTATGATTTTTGTAGTGAAACCACAGGAACTACAAAAAAAAAAAAGACTACAAAAATAACCTGGTTTTAATACAGTAACTATGGTTTAATTATGCTTTTTGTAGTGAAACCACAGGAACTACAAAAATAACTACAAAAATAACCTGGTTTTACTACAGTAACTATGGTTTAATTATGCTTTTTGTAGTGAAACCACAGGAACTACAAAAATAACTACAAAAATAACCTGGTTTTACTACAGTAACTATGGTTTAATTATGCTTTTTGTAGTGAAACCACAGGAACTACAAAAATAACTACAAAAATAACCTGGTTTTACTACAGTAACTATGGTTTAATTATGCTTTTTGTAGTGAAACCATAGGAACTACAACAAAAAAAAAGACTACAAAAATAATCTGGTTTTACTACAGTAACTATGGTTTAATTATGATTTTTGTAGTGAAACCACAGGAACTACAAAAATAACTACAAAAATAACCTGGTTTTACTACAGTAACTATGGTTTAATTATGATTTTTGTAGTGAAACCACAGGAACTACAAAAAAAAAAAAAAAGACTACAAAAATAATCTGGTTTTACTACAGTAACTATGGTTTAATTATGCTTTTTGTAGTGAAACCATAGGAACTACAAAAAAAAAAGACTACAAAAATAACCTGGTTTTACTACAGTAACTATGGTTTAATTATGCTTTTTGTAGTGAAACCACAGGAACTACAAAAATAACTACAAAAATAACCTGGTTTTACTACAGTAACTATGGTTTAATTATGCTTTTTGTAGTGAAACCACAGGAACTACAAAAATAACTACAAAAATAACCTGGTTTTACTACAGTAACTATGGTTTAATTATGCTTTTTGTAGTGAAACCATAGGAACTACAAAAAAAAAAAAAAAGACTACAAAAATAACCTGGTTTTACTACAGTAACTATGGTTTAATTATGATTTTTGTAGTGAAACCACAGGAACTACAAAAATAACTACAAAAATAACCTGGTTTTACTACAGTAACTATGGTTTAATTATGCTTTTTGTAGTGAAACCATAAGAACTACAAAAAAAAAAAAAAAAAGACTACAAAAATAACCTGGTTTTACTACAGTAACTATGGTTTAATTATGATTTTTGTAGTGAAACCACAGGAACTACAAAAATAACATGGTTTTACTACAGTAACTATGGTTTAACTATGATTTTGTAGTAAAATCATAAACAAAAAAGTAAATATGGTTTTACTATATCATGTGTACGAACTCATTTACACTGTGGGAGAAATTCAAATCCAAATTAAATCAAATTAAAATGATTTTATTTCATTTAAATTCAAATTCAAATTATTTGAATTATGTTTCCATAATAAAAAATGGCTTTTATTATCACTGTTCTGAAGTCAAACAAATTATTATTAAGCTCAGCAATATGATTCATCTTTTAAGCATTAGAAGTCGAATATTGGGTTTCTAAAGGATTTAAGTGATTATGTATTCTTTCAGTTGTGATGGAATTCTTCAAATGTTTCACGTTTGTGCCATCTAGTGTCTGAGAGCAGATTTACACACTGGTCTTGAGTTTCAGTAAGCTGCATTTATATACTTATAAGCATTAGATAATATATTAAACATATTTCTATAAAATATACTTAAATATATACAGTACATTTTATATTAAATTTAAATATGTACACTGTAAAAAAAAATATTTTTTCATTAGAAGATTCGTTACACAAGTACGTTTTAAAGAAAATACTATTTCAATACCATTTTATGCCATCACATTGAAAACAGGAAAAACTGCTAAAATGTATAAATCAGGGGTGGCGATGCCTTTCCTAAGGGTGGCAATAGACCCGCCCCTGCAGGCGTTCCTCATGAATATTAATTATGTCATGACGAGGGCGCTTATTAATATTCATGAGTTATGTCATTATTGTCATATCGTTTGTACTATTTGTTTGTACTATTGTTTATAAACAAAAAAACTGGCTGCAGTCAGGACGAGGTGGCCGAGTGGTTAAGGCGATGGACTGCTAATCCATTGTGCTCTGCACGCGTGGGTTCGAATCCCATCCTCGTCGACTGGTTTTGAGTGTAAATAGTTACTGTTGCTAAGTTACTGTAAAAGATAGCAGAGGTTCGCTTCTCCGTGAGAGAATATTGTGTGATCGCTGAAAGAAAAGCAAAGAGGAGACGGATATGTGTGGAAGCTCTTTTCAACAACATAAGAAAAAAAAAACATGATAATGGCACAAAAAGTCAAACAATGTGGCAGAAATGGACTGTCTTTATACATTTTTCATTCTTTAATTATATTTGTGTGTGGTGTGGACTGGAAGCTTCATTCCACATGAAAATAAAGCTCTTTCTGAAAAACAGATATACAGTGGGTATTGACAGAAAAACACAGAATTGTTGACATTTTTGCAGATTAATTAAAAAAGAAAAACTGAAATATCACATGGTCCTAAGTATTCAGACCCTTTGCTGTGACACTCATATATTTAACTCAGGTGCTGTCCATTTCTTCTGATCATCCTTGAGATGGTTCTACACCTTCATTTGAGTCCAGCTGTGTTTGATTATACTGATTGGACTTGATTAGGAAAGCCACACACCTGTCTATATAAGACCTTACAGCTCACAGTGCATGTCAGAGCAAATGAGAATCATGAGGTCAAAGGAACTGCCTGAAGAGCTCAGAGACAGAATTGTGGCAAGGCACAGATCTGGCCAAGGTTACAAAAAAATTCTGCTGCACTTAAGGTTCCTAAGAGCACAGTGGCCTCCATAATCCTTAAATGGAAGACGTTTGGGACGACCAGAACCCTTCCTAGAGCTGGCCGTCCGGCCAAACTGAGCTATCGGGGGAGAAGAGCCTTGGTGAGAGAGGTAAAGAAGAACCCAAAGATCACTGTGGCTGAGCTCCACAGATGCAGTCGGGAGATGGGAGAAAGTTGTAGAAAGTCAACCATCACTGCAGCCCTCCACCAGTCAGGGCTTTATGGCAGAGTGGCCCGACGGAAGCCTCTCCTCAGTGCAAGACACATGAAAAAACACCTGGAGGACTCCAAGATGGTGAGAAATAAGATTCTCTGGTCTGATGAGACCAAGATAGAACTTGTTGGCCTTAATTCTAAGCGGTATGTGTGGAGAAAACCAGGCACTGCTCATCACCTGTCCAATACAGTCCCAACAGTGAAGCATGGTGGTGGCAGCATCATGCTGTGGGGGTGTTTTTCAGCTGCAGGGACAGGACGACTGGTTGCAATCGAGGGAAAGATGAATGCAGCCAAGTACAGGGATATCCTGGACGAAAACCTTCTCCAGAGTGCTCAGGACCTCAGACTGGGCCGAAGGTTTACCTTCCAACAAGACAATGACCCTAAGCACACAGCTAAAATAACGAAGGAGTGGCTTCACAACAACTCTGTGACTGTTCTTGAATGGCCCAGCCAGAGCCCTGACTTAAACCCAATTGAGCATCTCTGGAGAGACCTAAAAATGGCTGTCCACCAACGTTTACCATCCAACCTGACAGAACTGGAGAGGATCTGCAAGGAGGAATGGCAGAGGATCCCCAAATCCAGGTGTGAAAAACTTGTTGCATCTTTCCCAAAAAGACTCATGGCTGTATTAGATCAAAAGGGTGCTTCTACTAAATACTGAGCAAAGGGTCTGAATACTTAGGACCATGTGATATTTCAGTTTTTCTTTTTTAATCTGCAAAAATGTCAACAATTCTGTGTTTTTCTGTCAATATGGGGTGCTGTGTGTACATTAATGAGGAAAAAAAATGAACTTAAATGATTTTAGCAAATGGATGCAATATAACAAAGACTGAAAAATTTAAGGGGGTCTGAATACTTTCTGTACCCACTGTATATATACACACACACTAATTAGTTAACCTCAGAGTTCTTGTATTGTTTTGATCTTTTCTTCACAAACATTTATCATCTGCATCCCTTCAGTTAAAATAATTTTGTATTGACGCCCACATCTCAGCTTTTAATTGCAGATATATTTAGATAATTGCTATACATGACATTTCCAAGTTTATCACTTTATTGTAAAATGATTACAGCTCAGTTTCTGCAACCAAACAACTCATCTTTATCTCAATTATAGACAAGCTTCATTAACTATGATCATTTCCAGATAAGTTTTCCAAGGAGTAAAAGGTAGTTCATGTGGAAACAAAGCATAACTACCAATAATCCATCAGTTCACTGAACTCAAACCTTTTCCATTCCCTCTATAATTAAGACGCATTGAAACTTTTGAACAGAAAGAAAACATGTTTATTGAACTTTCCAATGTAACTTCATGACGTCAGGTTGGATGTTGATTCCTCATCATGGAAGTTCAGCTGTCCACAGGTTTAGTCCAGCTGGATTAATAAAGCAAGAGAAGAGAAATAGGTCAGTTTTACAATGCAACCAATTGAAATTAAATCTACAAATGAGTGAAATGCAAATTACTCTAAACACAATTAGATTAAAATGCAATGATACTTGCCTTGACGAAGCCGATATCTTTAGCGTACTGTCTGAAGCACTGACGGCACATGTTGAGTCCGTATTTACGGATCAGACCGTGTCTGTTTGAGCAAACTCGGCTGGAAAAACAACAACACAACAGGTTAGAATAGAAATGCATGCAAATGCACAGTAACGTATTAAAATTATAAAATAATTACCATGCATTACTTTGACAGATGACAAAATAAAGCCAAAACTAATCTACATATACACAATCAATACCTAATTATTAGAGAAGCACCGTTATATCGGCCAATAGTTTAAAAACAGAAAATATATCCTGTCAATCAAAAGAGGGCGGGAAAATGCACTGAATTTGTGCTTTGTGTAAAGAAAATGCTAAGAAACCAGTTTGATGTTCAATATAGTAATTATATGAATTAATAACATTCAGAAAGTTGTTATATTAATTTAATCTTCAGGATTTAATGTGTTATTAATTTGAGTAATGTCTGTTTATAACTGACATGGAGAGAATAAAGTTATTTGCATTTCTCTCAAAATATAAATTATTAATTTAAAAGAAGATATAAAAGGCAGAACCCACAAACTATCGGTATCTGCAGATATCACTGAATAATCGGCTATCGGTGCATCTCTACTAATTATATTTAATAATTAGCTCCTGTCACAAGCTTTGTATTCGTGGTTTGAAATGTACTAACAAAATGATAAAGTATAATCAATTATATTAGTATAAGTATAATCAATCATCCTTCCCCATTAACAGTCAACTTCAAGCTGTAATATGAGATTTTGGGTAAAGATTCACACAACTTATATCAATTAATTTAATGATGCGGAAGACAGTAGATGTGCTTTGTTCTTCGGGCTTAAACTCTTCATAAACTCTTTTAACTTTATAAAAAGCATCATTACAGCAATAAAAACATAAGAAAAACAAAAAACATTAACGCTATTACCCATCTGACTACAACTAACACAGATAAACTATAATCACTAATCAAATGTTGAACAGAAGCAGACTGATCGCGGCCGCCATGTTAGTTCGCCGCATCACATGTGCTTTACATTCCTGAAGAAATAATAAACACACGACGGACTGAGCGAGCCGAACCCTCGCGCATTCATAAACCCTTCATATTAAACATGCGACAGAACCAGAACTGACCAGGATCTGGATCCCTGGCCGTATTTTCTAGGATGACTCCAGTAGAGCTGCTGATGGCCCATCTCGTCTCTCTCGATCGGGATGTCGAAAAGGAAGTCGAGCTTGTGCGCAGGCGCAAAAAAGACGCTCTCCTTCTACGGAACGTGGCGCTTCCGGCGTCAACATCTAAAATGGCGACGTTCAGTGGTTGAGATGCGCATTAGATGTGGAAATAACCCCAAAATATTGCAATAAATGAGTAATTCAAAATATTCTGTCATTATTTATGTATGCATGTCATTAAAAATGAGTACACCGAATTTACTATAGTTTTTAGGCAGTATATGTACTGCACACTGTGCACTATTCATAAACCAGCTAGTATTTTAAAGGGATAGTTCACACAAAAAAAAAATGAAAATTTTGTCATCATTTACTCACCCTCATTTTTTTCCAAACCTGTATGAATTTGTGTCTTCTGTTGAACTCAAAAGAAGATATTTTGAAGAATGTTGGTAAGCTGACAGTTGATGGTTCCCATCATAGGAAAAAAATACTATGGGGTCCATCAACTGTTTGGCCACCAACATTCTTCAAAATATCTTCTCTGGTGTTCAACAGAAGTAAAGTAAATTATGACAAAATTTTCATTTTTGGGTGAAGATGAAAGTAAATATGCCCAAAGAAATCTCCGCCTAGTGGTTGCAATGGCAAACTACGCAAAAGCGTCATGCATTCTTAACTATTTAACTGATCTGCTGGAAAAAAAAAAAAAAACACATTTCATTCTAAAGGTAAAATCCCATAGATTACATGTATTTTGACAAGATTCGGTTGTGAAAATTTGTTAGGTACACCAATTAGACAGATTAGTGTAAGTGGAATGAACTCTAACAATCATTATGTTCGCTAAATATGCCTAATATGAGCTTTTGTTGCATGCATTGCGGAACTTTTTTATTCAGAATGGTGAAACGCGAATTGTGGTACATGTGACATCACGCGCGCGCTGACAGTCGAAGCCCCCCCAGAGGTTTGGTGAGATTGTGGGAGCCGTTGGTTCCGCACGGAGCCTGAGCAGCATGACACACTTGAATTAAAATGCGCTTTTTGTGTGGATATGACAGCCGCCTTACATGCCTACATCTGCGGTGAGGCTTTTATTCTCTTTGCATTTGTGTGTTTCTTATGCATCTGAATGCGGCAGCTCAATATTATGCTTTAGGAATCGGTATAGCAGCAAGCTAACTAGTGACAGTGCTTCACCAAAATACACACATCGGCATGCATATACGTGCATTGATTATCTGCCGTTTGAAATGAGTAATATTAACCAAATGTAGGTGTTAGTGAATGCAGTGCAGTGTTTTTGCTTTTATGTTTTTTTCTGGCTCGCGCAGCTGCTTGCTTTAGCTCGAGCATGCAGCTGCAATGAATGCATGTATGTGCGCGAGCTTCCGTCATACTTTCTTATTTTTGAACTTTAACCAGTGCATATTCGTGCAGTCAAACTCTTTCACTTTTATGAAGCTCTGGAGTTGCATTGGTCGTGCATATGTGTTGTAAACATGGGTTCCATATTGTGGTGGTTGTGCGCCTGAGCATGGTTGTATTTCCCGCAGGTTTATTAATAGCCGTTTTGGTTATAGAAATACGAATGCATCGATTAAGGCAGTCAGTGGTATCTGTAGAAATCAAGGAGTGTTTGTCCTGCTGACTCACTGCATCAGTTAGGAATTGTCTGGACTTGATTAATCCAACATGTTTCAGAAGATCACATATTTTGTTTTTCCCATTTGAGAGGTTCAAAATATGTAGTCATGATTTCAGAAAGGTTTTTATGTTGCTGTAGGCTAGTTCAGGTCACACTGTTTTTGGCCTTTTTCTTAGACTGGCCATTGAAATGTTTGAAACAGGGTTCAGACATTATTGATAGTGCAAACAAAACATAAACAAAGGTAAAGTATAGAATGTGGAAACTTATCTGCAAAACATGCTTTCTATTGCTCTCTCTCTCTCTCGGTTGTTACATGTAAGCTACTATCATTAACCACTGTTGCATCTCACTGTTTTTTCAGCATCTCTCGCCATGAGCACTTAAAAGGTTTAGTTCACTTTAAAATGAAAATTACCACAAGCTTTACTCACCCTCAAGCCATCCTAGGTGTATGAATTTCTTCTTTCTGATGAACACAATCGGGGTTATATTAATAAATATCCTGACGCATCTAAGCTTTATAATGGCAGTGAACAGGACCAACGGGTATAAAGCTCAAGAAAGTGCATCATCCAAAGCAAAACATACTCCACACGGCTCCGGGGGATTAATAAAGGCCTTCTGAAGCGAAGCGATGCATTTGTGTAAAAAAAAAAAAAATACATGTTTAACAAGTTATATCTAACAAGTATAATATCTAGCTTCCGCCAGACCGCCTTCCGTATTCAACTTACTAAGAAAGTGTAATGCCTCTCGCAGTTCAAAAAGCTTACGCTACGTCCTACGCCTTCCCTATTCAACTTACAAAAAAAGCTTAACGGGCGCAACGTCAGTCAGTTACTTTTTCTTCTCAAGTTGAATACGGAAGGCGGTCTGGCGGAAGCTAGTTATTTTACTTTAAAAATGTGTTAAATATGGATATTTTTCTTACACAAATGCATCACTTCGCTTCAGAAGGCCTTTATTAACCCTCCGGGGGCGTGTGGAGTATGTTTATGATGGATGGATGGATGCACTTTCTTCAGCTTCATACTCATTGGTCCTGCCATTATAAAGCTTTGTTGCGTCAGGATATTTATTAATATAACTCTGATTGTGTTCATCAGAAAGAAGAAAGTCATATACACCTAGGATGGCTTGAGAGTGAGTAAAGCTTGGGGTAATTTTTATTTGAAAGTGAACTAATCCTTTAAGTGTTCAAAATTATTTACTAAATAATTTCATTATAAATAAAAAAGACCTCAGTTCCATTCTGTACCTGTGCACAAGATGATAATAATGCTATGTAAACATTGATACGAAGTGCCATGTTACAGAAATCTGTGTATTCTGTGGTACAGATGTTTTCATCTGATTGTAGAGTTTATTATTATAAACGGTTAGAATCATGTTGAACCTTTTTAGATTGGCGAAATTCTTCTGAATTGGAAACATACTTTATATTTTATTGTCTGCACTGCATCTGTGCTGCACTGTCACTGTCGTAATCTTCTAATTAGCAGCTCTTCAGGTTAAATCCGCAGAGACTAGTAATTAGGTCTGGACCCCTGTGAGTTTATACTTTAGTTGCCTAAGAATACAGGGCCACATTTGTTATATTCATACTGTTAATCTCGTGTTTCTTAGGGCACTTAGCAGAGAAAGGTTTGATGGACCAGAATGTTGTAGATCACAGAGTTTGTTACAATTGAAATAGTCATTTTTGGTATAAGTTTTGAGTTTGATCAGCCATAAAGCAGTAAGCAGTGATCTAAGAATAGGCCACAT
This sequence comes from Ctenopharyngodon idella, assembly GCF_019924925.1. Classification (NCBI taxonomy): domain Eukaryota; kingdom Metazoa; phylum Chordata; class Actinopteri; order Cypriniformes; family Xenocyprididae; genus Ctenopharyngodon; species Ctenopharyngodon idella. The sequence goes on along the minus strand of NC_067239.1, from coordinate 32,228,219 downwards.
TGAGAGGACTTGACATTTCAGCAAATAATCCTTCCTTGAAAGTTTTAGGAGAATAATGCTTTTCTTTGAGCATGCAGAGTTGTATTTTTGTGTGTATTTTGTCATTTTGTGTAACGATGCATGGCTTTTCAAAGTTATTAAAATCAATTCCATTGTTTACAATGAATATTAATATTTTTGTAAGGTGAGTTTAGAAGTATTAAACTGAATTTCTAAATTGTCATTGGTAGACTTCTGTACCAGTCGGTACTGAAATTTAAAAAATGTGACGCTTTGAGCACTGTTGAGCGGATTCGTAAACACCTCTGATTGGCCATTGTGTTGATGCACTCCTTATGGATATGTCTGTGATTGGCTACAATGATCAGACGGGAGCGTTTAAAAGCACACGGAAGTGTTTGAATTTGAAAGAGTTTTGAAAGCGGGAGCGTTTGAAAGCAGGCGTCTATCAGTGGCACTGGACTGGTCCACGATAGACACCTGCGTTCAAACGCTCCCGTGTGTATCTGTGTAAGCGCTCAGTGAAGAGTGTCATTTATGACGTTTTTGAAGCGTTAATCATCGAAGCCAATCACAGACATATCCGATGAGCACGTCAACCCAATGGCCAATCGGAGGTGTTTACGAATCCACTCAAAGCATCACATTTTTTTAAATTTCAGTACTGACTTGGTACCGAAGTCGGTACTTTTGACAACTCTAGTCATTGGCAAAAAACAACAACAAGAAAATCAGACCATGCTAATTAAAATCATTCTTTCAATTTCTTTTCCTTAGGTTATAAAAGGCGACTCATTTGCCTCTAAGAAAATGCCTTATGGGAAACACTATCATTCGAATACATTCCAAAATTAGAGGACCAAGAATAAGCTGCATTTTCTATGATAACGTTTTGTACCCAATCTGCTGGAGCAGACCTTTTTTGCATCGCCAACCTGCCGCCCTCGTCTCCAGAATCGCTTCAACGACCGTCCCGCAGGGCGACTGCCTATCATGAGATTCCGAATTTACAAGCGAAAGGTGGTAATACTGACTCTAGTGGTGGTAATCTGTGGATTCGCCGTCTGGAATAGTGGTAAGACGAAGAAGGCAAGCGCCGTGTTTCCCAAGGAGGTGGAGACGGGGAAGCGGAGCAGCGCCGCCGGTCCAGTACAAGTAACGATACCAGTAACCCGGAAACCTGTCAACGAGACTCTTCCGGAAAAACAGCAAGCAGTTGCCAAGCCTGAAGCAGACAACCAGACTCTGGTGTACAGAGGGATCGTGTTTCAACTCAACTTTGACCAGACCCTCAGAAATGAGGAAAAGTTTCGCAACGTGCGCCAGAAGGACGACCTTGTCATCGTCGTTCAGGTTCACAACCGTCCCGAATACCTACGGCTTTTGGTGGGCAGCTTGAGAAAAGCGAAAGGAATTGAGAACGTCTTGCTGATATTCAGCCATGATTTCTGGTCTCCGGAAATCAACCAGATAGTCGCGTCCGTCGACTTCTGTTTGGTCCTTCAGATATTCTTCCCCTTTAGCATCCAACTCTATCCTCAAGAGTTCCCCGGGAATGATCCCAGAGATTGCCCTCGAGACATTCCCAGGAAAGATGCCTTAACGTTAGGCTGCATAAACGCAGAGTACCCGGACTCCTTCGGACACTATCGAGAAGCCAAGTTCTCACAGACCAAACATCATTGGTGGTGGAAGTTGCACTTTGTTTGGGATCGAGTCCGAGTGTTGAAGGAACACCAAGGACTCTTGTTGCTCATCGAAGAGGACCACTACCTCGCTCCCGACTTTCAGCACCTTCTCAAACTGATGGTGTCCCTAAAGAAAGAACAGTGTCCCGACTGCGATATCTTATCTCTGGGAAGCTACGGACACATCGGCTACTCCAGCAAAGCAAACAAAGTGGAGGTGAAAGCGTGGAAGTCCACCGAACACAACATGGGAATGGCGTTGAACAGAAATACGTACCAGAAACTCCTCAGATGCACCGATGCCTTCTGCACCTACGACGACTACAACTGGGATTGGTCGTTGCAGTACCTTACCGTGAGCTGTTTGCCCACGTTCCTAAAGGTCATGGTGAGCGAGGCGCCTCGGATTTTCCACGCCGGCGACTGCGGCATGCACCACAAGAAGTCGGCTTGCATGCCGAGCAGCCAGAAGACAAAGATCGAGAACATTCTCCAGAGCAGCGGGAACCAGTTGTTCCCGAAACAGCTGCTTATCACAAAGAGACTCCCTTCTTCCGGGGCCAAAGGATTGGCTCCGCACGTCAAAAACGGAGGTTGGGGAGACATCAGGGACCATGAACTCTGCAAGAGTTACCTTCGATTACAGTGACTTTACATTCTTTCTTTTTTGTTGTTTTTGCATCCTCTAATGAAAGCCTTTAAGAGTTCTTTATGGACTACTACTTCTTATTGCCTGTTTTATTGAAATATTCCAAATAAAAAAAAGTATGTGACGTTTGGATTTGGTGGTTATGAGCATCATTGAAGTATTATCACTGATAAAAGTGTTATTGTTGTCACTCTTATATCTATTATTAAAGACTAGCATTTTTGTGCCATTTCAAAGACAACATTTGTATATATGATGATTTTAAAATCTGCAAAAGCATGAACTTTCTTATAATTATGTATATATGTGTGTGTGTGTGTGTATATATACAGACCTGCAGACAGTGTGCTTTGGATCATTAGGAGCTTTCGCACCAGGTAGTTTTAGGAACTAGCCACCAGGGCAGTCCCCTGAGAACTACATTTTCCCCTAGGGCCATTTTCCTGGTTGCATTCGCACCGCCAGTAGGAACTCTGAAGTGAAGTAAGCCATCACTTTTTGGGTGCGTTTCCCAACAAGCATCGTTAGCCAACTATGGTTGCAAGTTCCCCTGACCTCTACTGGTAATGACGGAACTTGCGACCATAGTTGGCTTTGGGAAACGCACCCCTGGTAGTTGTGCGGGACTTTTATTTGGATGGCTTTGAGAACGCCAGCCTGAGCACACTGCGCTTCCATTCCCCATCTTCATTAGTTTGATCTGTTAAACAGTCCTATCCAATACATTATTAGAACTGTTAAACAAAGAAAGTAAACAGTATACGAAAAAGTATTATAACCGTGCGGTTGATACCCGCTTGGTCGCGTTGTATTTCTTCCTTAGTGTAAAGGTTGAGAAGTGCCTGGACTTCAGCGTTGGTTCATCTATCGCTGTTTTCCATGTTTGTAGAGTAAATATATAGGCTATGAACTGTGTTTAACACATCTTTTAAAAAATGGCGGGTACCAGTGTTTCACATGCGTTCAACCAATCAGCGTACACTTACGTCACTGGTAGTTCCTGTTTTGCTGGGTTAGATCCTACTCTGAAGTAGGAGCTAATTTAGTCCCCCCAAAAGGCATTCCTATAACTAAAAACGTTCCGAATACGCCAAAAAGCGTAGGAACTATAAAAACGTTCCTCCAGTGCGAAAGCCCCTATAATTCCACCATCTGTTTAAGATTATGCTGGGCTATTTTTGATATGCAGATGAACTATTTTCTATTTGCTTGAATGTGACTGACCGTTTTCAAGGTGTAAGGTTGTGCTTCATATTGAACATATTCCAGTATTAGAATGGTTTTGAAGCTTTTGCAAGACATTAAAATTGCATTGACTATCTTGCAGTCCTCATTAGCCCCTTATAGACGCTTTGTCCTATTTACACAAGCTTCCAGATTTCTGGCCTCAATCTTCACAGATCCAACAAAGTGTGAGAAAGTAAAGCCTTCGGAGCTGTATAGTCGGCTTGGGTTGTACTAAGGTTTTACGTTTAGTCCATGTGACCTGGGTTATTATTATCGTTAACTAAAACTAAAACCATAACTGTTTTCATTATTTGAAATAAAATGCAATACAAAAGCTTAAACTTATTTTATTTCAGCTAGTTGCCAAGGCAGCACTTCTCATTTTCGTTCAGTTTAAGTTGAAGTACTAAAATAACTAAATAACTCAAATTTACAAAGACATAAAAAAAAGTAATATAAATGACAAAAACTCATAATTAATTTACCAAATCTTTAAAATTAAAAACAAATTATAAAAATAAAATCTAATTCAAAATATCAACAAAATCTATAATAGTATCTCAATGATACTAAAACAGCACTGCATGTGACTAAGATTGTTGTTTTTTTTTTTATTTATTTTCAGTGTTTTGCATCCATGACAACCACAGTCCAAAACCTTAAAGCAATAGTTCCCCAAAATCATTTCCTCTTTCTCATTTCATTCCAAACATGCATGACTTTCTTTCTTCGGGTTTTTTTTTTTTTTTTTTGTCCTTCAGTGGGAGCCAGTGTTGTTTTGGACCCTGTTGGCTCGCTAGTTTAAATATTCATCAAAAAAAAAAAATATATATATATATATATAATTTTTTTTTTTTTTTTTTTTTTTGGTGCACTTTAACCTTTAACTAACGGAAATGGTACAACACCCCCATATCTCCCTTTGCATGTTTATTTATTATTTTTACTTCATTTAATAATTTTATGATGCTTTTAGCTACCAATTAGTGTCAATTTAACAGATTTTCAGTTCAGAAAATGCAAAAACAGTTCGTAGATTCCTTGTGGTAATGCTTACAGGTCCACTAGAGGTTTTCAAGCACTTTGTTGAGGGAAATATCAGCTAGTCAGTTAAAAGTGCTGCATATTAAATGCATATTAAATTGGTAAAATGTTGAAAAATTAACATGTTTTTGTTTCTTCCAGGGGTTGGTTTGCATCCAAAGTTGTGAATTTAACTTGTGTGCAAAATTGGAATATGGCATAAAACATTTGCAAATAAAGTAGCGTTTCCATCCCATTTGTTCCAAGAGAACAAAATCGTCACTTCCTGGTAAATTGGTGCAAATTATCTGTAATAAAAATGTACGTTTCTGTAATCAGAGCGTCAGATGAAACACAATAAACGCTGTCATGTGATCTTGCGTTCGGATGCTGGTGTTTGGGAACACGATCCTGTGAGACGCTTCTGGAGGGAATTAAACCAAATCATTCTGATGACAGACTTTGACTCAGGCGTTTCAGAACCACCAAACCAACATTTGAGATGCTGCGATGCCATTGGTCCGCTGGTTATTCTAGTTATCCTATCACAGCCTCTGCTGAGGAAAACACACATGAGTTTTTTTGTTGCGCATCAGGGGATTTATTCGCTTTTCATTATAGTTTATGTGCATGTCTTCTTATCGGATAAAAAATTATCCGACTCAGTTGAGCGCATACGTTTTTATGTGCATATTTCAAATTTATGCGCATCTTGGCGTTTCCATCCAGGGTTTTTTATGTGATATCCCAAAATTTGCATAAAAATAGGTGGATGGAAACTTGCTTGCTTTCTTACCAGAATCCTTTCTGCTTTAACTCAAAGCACATGAAATGCATCCTATTAATCATGAAATGCTTCAGTTAGCAGTGGTGACAAAATGCAGTAAACAGAAAACAACTGGTTGAAAGAAACCCCCTGAAAACAGTCAGAAAATGTGTGTACACCAAGTCAAAGATCTTAATATGACCTCAAACATTCAGATTCTCTCAAGATCAAATGATCATTGATTTTATAGCTCAATAATACACTTATTGTATTGAATTATTTGGTTGTTTTTACTTCTCCTGAGGGATTTGAGGAGAAACATCTGACTAAACACTTGAATTAAATGCAATTCATAGCAATGGAAGCAACCTGTAAAAAACCCTTGAATACTGCACACAGATCTGTTCATAAATACACTGCACATGCACCACTGCAATTTTTCCAATTACAAATGTTCAGTTGACATTAAATCCTTCAGCATGGTGTGACCTTTCAGACCCATGACATGACAAATTACTCAGGTGCCCTCATGCGTTCAGTGCGCATCTACTGCTGCCATATAATGCTAATGGATATAATAGTTAAATGCCAATTTATATAATCAGGAATAAATTATAATGTAAGTGACAAGATATAATTATGTGAATGCAAACATCAGTATTGCTATTGCTAGTGATTTTAAACACCATTGGTGCTACAGAAATGAAATCAAGATGTATTTGTAATGGATTTTTCAGCATTTTACCAGCAACAGAGAACTATGGAAGCTTGTTTCTACTACATAATAAAATTGCGTCTTTTTATCTTGCAATTCAGACTTTTTTCCTCAGAACTGCAAATTTGAATTGCGAAACTCACAGTTGTGTGAAATAAAGTCAGAATTGCAAAACTCAGAATAATCAGAATTGCAAGATATAAACTCGTAATTGCGAGAAATAAAGTAAGAATTGCGAGATATAAACTCGTAATTGAGAGAAATAAAGTTAGAATTGCGAGATATAAACTCGCAATTGCGAGAAATAAAGTAAGAATTGCGAGATATAAACTCGTAATTGCGAGAAATAGAATTGCAAGATATAAACTCGTAATTGCGTGAAATAGATTTGCAAGATACAAACTCAGAATAGCAAGATATAAACTCGTAATTGCGAGAAAGTCAGAATAGCAAGATATAAACTCGCAACTGAGAGAAATAGAATTGCAAGATATAAACTCGTAATTGCGAGAAATAGAATTGCAAGATATAAACTCGTAATTGCGAGAAATAGATTTGCAAGATATAAACTCGTAATTGCAAATAGTCAGAATTGCAAGATATAAACTCGTAATTGCGTGAAATAGATTTGCAAGATACAAACTCAGAATAGCAAGATATAAACTCGCAGTTGAGAGAAATAGAATTGCAAGATATAAACTTGTAATTGCAAGAAATAGTCAGATTTGCAAGATATAAACTCATAATTGCGAGAAATAGAATTGCAAGATATAAACTCAGAATTGCAAGATATAAACTCGCAGTTGAGAGAAATAGAATTGCAAGATATAAACTCATAATTGCGAGAAATAGTCAGAATTGCAAGATATAAACTCGTAATTGCGAGAAATAGAATTGCAAGATATAAACTCAGAATTGTGAGAAATAGTCAGAATAGCAAGATATAAACTCGTAATTGCGAGAAATAGAATTGCAAGATATAAACTTGTAATTGCGAGAAATAAATTAATAATTGTAAGATAAACTCATAATTGCGATAAATAAAGTCAGAATTGCAAGAAAAAAAGGTCACAATTACCTTTTTTTTTTTTTTTTTTATAATTCTGTGGCGGAAACAAGCTTCCATAGAGAACTAAATGTTCAAAACATAATCGTCTTGCATTTTACAAGACATGTATTTTAAAATGCATATAAGAAAAAGTGTCCTGAAAAAACTCCCTGTGCGTGTGCCAAGACCAGCCCTCCAAAGGCCGAACTGTCTCTCTGTGTTAATTTCCCAATTACAAGAGCCCAAGTCTGGAGCAAAAATAGTTTGGCACATCAGATGTGCCTTTCGGAGGGATGAACGTCGAACGGTTGAGCATTACTGTGGTGTCGTGGTTAAAGATCTGGTCTAGTAACTCAAAGTTGTAGCTCTGAATCTTGCAAGGGTTTATCATCACCTTTGAACCCTTGATCAAAAAGTGTCTGTTCTAAAATAAAAGTAACGTCATATACTCTCTTTAAATTAATAAATATATTAAAACCATACTCAAGAAAACACATATAAACCACCAAACATGCAGTGAAATTAAATCAAGAGACAAAAATATGCTTATTTAAGATGATTTTAATTATATATATATACACATATATATATATAAATTCCTTTGTATTAGAAATACAACTTTACTATTTTGTGTAATTATTATTTCAATCCACCATAAATCCATAATTTACAGTATTTACACATTGTACATCAACCCGTTTCATCTGAAACAATATTAAAATAAATGTTCAAAAAGATATTTAGTTCTCTTTACACTTTTACAGCATGTCCAGGGAGTCCTTAACGACTCCAAACATTTGTAAAGCCATTTTCTTCGAATTATTTAGTGCAAACAATTTCCTCCTTTCACTCTTTCACAAAAGTATGAGTGCAACATCCAGCGCTGATGGAGGGAAGCGACACGCCGTTACTGAAACGCATCAGTGGCTTCCAGCGTGTGTTTGTTCCAACGCTATTATGAGAGTTGCAACACGATCAGTGCAAAACATCTCGACAAACTCAGTTCTGAGCTCAGAAATCCAGCGAGGACAGACGGAGAATCATCATAAAGACGGACGGAATGGACTGCAAATTATAGTACTTATAAAAGACACAATGAACAGAGATGAAACAAAAGTAATTATTGAAAATACTGAACACAACAGTCTTTGAATCTCTCAAATCCAGTCAAGAACATTATATTTCACCCCAAAGGACCATTCGTTTTTGGATGTTTTTTTTCTCATGACAATTACACACATTTGCCCCAATTCTTAGTGTTGAAGAATCATCCTGTCTGGACCCTGACAATATTTAGTTTTCAATTAAAATCAGATTCAGAACAAATACTATTATGTACTTACAGTTGTACATCACAATATATTGCATGACAGTAATGAGTATTTGGGGGTGAAATGTGTTAAATTGTCATGAAAAAATGCATAAAATCAGCATTTTGTTTATGCAAAATATTTATTTTCTTACTGTTGATTTTAGGGTGAATTATGAGCTTGACGGGCTTCTTGAGATTCGGGATGAACAGTAAACACGTGTTTCTCGGCAAACATGACAACATACATGTGACACAGCTGATATGATGCGTTTGAAGGTCCCGGTCGGCTCGATCACGGCAGCTATACGACCGTCCCGCTGGGAGAGTTGGCTGGGTTTTGGGGAGGCAAAAGGCCCTAAAGAGAGAAAAATAGGATAAATGACTCATCACACATCAGTTTACACGGATAAATGACAAGTTTAGAGCTGCTACCTAAATCATTTTATACACTACTGTTCAGAAACTTGGATGCATTAAATTGACATTTATAATGTTCTTTTGATCAAAGAATCCTGAAAAATAAAATGTATCACAGTTTCCACACAAATATGACAGTTTTCAACATTGATATTAATCATAAATGTTTTTTGAGCATCAAATCATCATATTAGAATGATTTCTGAAGGATCATGTGACACTGAAGACTGGAGTAATGATGCTGAAAATTCAGCTTTGATCACAGGAATAAATTACACTTTACTATATATTCACATAGAAAACAGCTGATTTACATTGGAATAATATTTCACAATTTTTACTGCATTTTTGATCAAATGAAAACAGCCTTAGTGAGCCGAAAATCAAAGCATTTGCATTCGTACAATGTAAAAGATTATTTTTCAAAGTTGTAAATAAAAGAAAGATTATTGGAGTGCGTCTTACAAGAAAATACTATTTCTACTTCAAAATTTCAGGTTTAATTCAATGTTACTTGCTGTTTCCTTTTAATTAATTGTGAAATTTACAAACAATTTCTGAGTGAAAATTGTTTTTTATTTGTTTTTTTAGTGTAATAAGGTAAAAATGTCCTTAAAGTGTTAGTTCACCCAAAAATTTCTGTCATTAATTACTCCCCCTCATGTCGTTCCACACCCGTAAGACCTTCGTTCATCTTCAGAACAGGATATTTTTGATGAAATCCGATGGCTCAGTGAGGCCTCTATTGACAGCAAGATACTTAACACTTTCAGATGCCCAAAAAGACATATTTAAAACAGTTCATGTGACTACAGTGGTTCAACCTTAATGTTATGAAGAGACGAGAATACTTTTTGTGCGCCAATAACACAAAACAATGACTTTATTCAACATATGCTTCAGTGATGGCCGATTTCAAAACTCTGCTTCATGAAGCTTCGAAGCTTTACAAATCTTTTGTTTCGAATCAGTGGTTCGGAGCGTGTGTCAAACTGCAAAAGTCACGTGATTTCAGTAAACGAGGCTTCGTTACGTCATTAGTGTTTCGAAATGTCAATGGTTCACCACTGGGGGCGTGGCTTTTGCAGTTTGATACACGCTCTGAACCGCTGATTCAAAACAAAAGATTTGTAAAGCTTCGAAGCTTCATGAAGCAGTGTTTTGAAATCGCCCATCACTAGATATTGTTGAATAAAGTCGTTATTTTGTGTTTTTGGTGCACAAAAGTACTCTTGTCACTTCATAACATTAAGGTTGAACCACTGTAGTCACATGACTGTTTTAAATACGTCTTTAGTAGCTTTCTGGGCATTGAAAGGGAGTGTTACTGCTGGCGATGCAGGCCTCACTGAGCCATCGGATTTCATCAAAAATATCTTAATTTGTGTTCTGAAGATGAACGAAGGTCTTACGGGTGTGGAACGACATGAGGGTGAGTAATTAATGACAGAAATTTCATTTTTGGGTGAACTAACCCTTTAATGGGGAAAAACATTGATTCGTAGTGGAAAACTTATTTTCTGTCACTGCTGTGAACAGAATATGAAGAATATGAAAATCTTTGGGTTGGTTGACTCAGTCAAAAATTTCTTCTAAAGTGTTTGCCAAATAATAAGAGAACTTAAAGCATAACAATTTAAAGGGATAGTTCACCCAAAATTGAAAACTGTCATCATATACTTATCCTCATGTCATTTCAAACCCATTTCGTTCGTCTTCAGAACACAAATGGAAGATATTTCTAATGAAATTAGAGAGATTTCTGTGCGTCGGGTCAGAGGTCACTCTACGGCTGTCTGCTGGAAGCCAGTGTTTATAGTTAATAAAGTTGTAAATATGGATATTTTTCTAACAAAAAACCCTTCGCTTCGCTTTTTAAACATTTTTTATGATGAATGGATGCACTTTTTTGGGCTTCAAAATCTCAACCCCTATTCACTCCCATTATAAAGCTTGGATATTTTTTAATATAACTCTGATTGTGACCATCTGAGAGAAGAAAGTCATAAACACCTAGGATGGCTTGAGGGTGAGTAAATTTCATTTTTGTGTGAACTAACCCTTTCACTAGGAGTCGCTACTCACCACTTTTCCAGGCCGTGCCCATGTGCAAATGAAACCCTCCTGGCAGGCTGTAACCAGACAGTCCTCGAGGAAGATCAACACGGTGAGTCTCTCGTGGGCGATTTTCTTACAAACCAGTGGTTCCAGCAGAGGGATTTCCTCCATGCGCGGACACAGCGTCGTTCCCAGTGCCTTAGTGGTGTCCGTTTTGCCGGTGCGTGCGCCGATGATCTGGTTGAGCTTCTCGCTGCTCTTGTTGCTGATGTAGCTTATGCTGTGATTGCGTTTGTGGTCCTTTTCCTGATGCCGTTCCTTGCGCGTTTCGTGTAGAGCCAACGTGGCGAATTTGCCGACACCCGCGGCGATCACACCGTCTACGATGCTGGTGGGTTTGTGGATGTTCGGGCTATTGCCCGAGGAGTGCGGCAAACTGTTTGAGCGCGGTAAAGGCGAGTTCGACGGGGTTACGCTACTGTTACCGTTAGTTTCCCAATTCATGACATTCGTGTGAGTCCTAGTTCTGGGTAAGGGGAACAGAATGTCTTCCGTAAGGTCCCACAAGCACAATTGGGTGTCCTGACCGACCGAGCCAAAGCGATAAGTCACACTGAGGCTTCGCCCATCGGTAGAGTTTCGTTTGGATTGGCCGCTATTCGTCCGTTCTCGGGTTCCGTTGAATTGCTGAAAGTCTTCGTCGCTTCCGCTGAACTCCGGTGGCGCTTCGCAGTCCTGAACGCTGGTGATGCAATGATCGAACGCCACGACGCTCACCCACGACTTGTGCCCGCGGCCGCGTGCGATGACCCTAGAGTCCGAAACCGACCACACCGTCACAAGGTCGTCTTCCCCGCCGGTCACAATGTACCGTCCGTCGGGGCTCCAGCACACGCACAGGAGTCCGCCGAAGTAGCTCTTCATGGTGCCTTGGAGTTCTGCCGTGTCGAAGCAAAACACTCGGAGGAAGCCGTCCTGACCGGCGCAGGCCAGAAACTTCCCGTCCGGCGAGAAGGCGAATTCGTTGACCGCGCCCTCGCCAACCGTCCAGCGGAGGAGAGGATTGCGGGCCGTTTTGCTCTTGCCGGTGTGTACGGTGTAGTTCTCGCCTTGCTTGAGGAGCTGGTAATGTGGCGCTGTCGTTCCACACGTGTGCTCCACGTTATACAGGTACAAACATCCACTGGCGTGAGCCACCAAGAACAGGCTCTCTGAACCCGGGACCCACTTTAAACACGTCACCGGAGACTTGTCAATGAGTCTCTGTTAGAACGGAGAAAGAGAGACAGAATCACAAAAATGTGCCAAGAATATCCTAACGGTTCTAAAACAGATATCATTTTCTTAATGTAAAATATCATTTATTGATGCATTTTTATTTTTTAAAAAATAATAAAATATATAATTTGAAAAATAGCATTAGCATTTTTAACAAAAGCCTTAAATCACAATTTTTTTTTACAGTCATGTTTTTTTTTTTTTTTTACTGTAATGTGTTATTGCAGAATATACAAAAATAATGTAAAAAATATTTCTTAATGTAAAATTATAATTTATTCAATTATTCATTTTATTTAATTTTATAAATTAAAAATATTTTAATTGCATATATATATATATATATATATAAAATTTAACTTTTTAAATTAAAATAAAATGTATTAATTTTATTCAATTTTTCTAAATTAAAATTATTTTTATTTATTACAAAAGACTATAATATGTAGCATCTCTAATTTAACTTTCTTATTGTAAAATATATTTTATTTATCTTTTAAAATATTATTTATTTATTATATTTAATTTTTATAAATTAAAATTTAATTATTACAAAGACAATAATATGTAGCATATATATGGTATTAAAATAATTTAACTTTAAATTAAAATAGAATTTATTTATTAATTTTATTACATTTTTCTAAATTAAAAAAATATTTTTATTTATTACAAAAGACTATAATATATAGCATCTCTAACATAAAAGGCTTAAATCACATAATTTTGTGAGTTCTCGAGGAAGATATATATTTTAATGGTATTAAAATAATTTAACTTTCTTATTGTAAAATATATTTTATTTATTTATTAATTTTATTTAATTTTTATAAATAAAAAATTAATTATTACAAAGACAATAATATGTAGCATATATATATATATATATATATATGTTCCAAAAACAATAAAATTAAGCTTATTTAACATAAAAGCCTTATTAAATCACATAATAATTTTTTTACTGTCATGTATTGGTCAGATCACTGACTTCACAACTAGGTTAAATATGTGTTGTTGCAAAATATACAAAAAAAAAAATATTTTATGTAAAATATTTTTAAAAAAAAATTTTTTTTTTGGAAAAAAAGTATTTAATTTTTTTTAAAAAGACAATAAAATTTAGCATCTTTAACATAAAAAACGTATATCTTTAAAGTAAAAACTTTTAACATAAAAAACTTTGTGTAATCTTTGGTTATCTCACCAAAAAATGACATTAAAAAAATAATGTCATTTTTTGGTGAGATAACCAAAGATTACACAAAGATTCACAACAAGGTTAAATCTGCGTAGGCTAAATCACAAACAAACAAAGAAGTTGCTAGAATGGATTTGAGGACTCACGTCTTCATTAAAAAGTTTGCTGGTTTCCTTTTTGATGGGGTCAATGAGCTGTACTTGCCCTGCAGAAAAGCCCACCAACAGTGAGACGCTCTCCGCCGTGGCCGTCAGGGCGTTGGAGTCGTGACACGTGGGAAGCGTTCCTTTATAGATCCGCTTGTCTATGGGTTTGCTCATGTCAGCGGCCTGTTGAAATCCAAAATCAGCAGCAATTTAGTTTCTTCACATGCATGATCATAAAGAGAGCATCATCTGCAATCAAAAGCCTCAGTCTGATTGACCAATAAATGCACACACGTGTATATATGAATGTTGTTATCAGTAGTGCCAAGTTTGGATTGCATTACATGCATATACTTTCAACATGATGCTGTTTGTACATGTTCATAAGGATTCAATGTCTTCAGCACCTTACACTAAAACACTAAACTTAATTATATCACTCAGGACCCTTTGCAATGTCATGCAACACACACCTCAAGCATCATGCATTAGCCCAGATCTGCCAGAAATGACAGAATGCATAGAATATCTTGGGTTGCATTTACATGTCAATCATATTATACACACAAATATACACTCAACAGCCTTTTCAGCATAACTTACCCACCCAAAACCTCATGCATAACTCTGGATCTTCCCAAAAATAACTCAATATACATTATATTCTAGGATGCATTCGCATATAAACTCAGCTTTAAACAGTGTTTACATAAAGTTACCACCACATAATGCCCTATACATTATGTATAACCCTAGATCAGTGAATGAATGGGAATTTTGTTGGATTTGCAACATAGAGCAAGCCCCGAGCATCATGCATGACTTCAGATCTGATCCAAAACAATGACTACAAACTATGTTCTGGATTGCACTGGTATTATTGTAATGACATGATTACAGTATAATGCAACAGGTTTCCGCATGCATAACCCTTTATATGCTCAAAATCGGTGAACGCACAGAATGTTTTGGATTGCATTTACACGCAACTTGAGTTGTAAACATTATTTACACACAGTGCAATCAAACCCAATGCACACTGATTATCGCACATGCACGTGTCAGTTTTACTGGCATAAACTCGTGTGAAGCTGATGTAACAGTCCGAGCAGCTGTCATGCCGTTACCTTCCTGACGCCTTTATAAATGTAAAAGTAAAGCTCCCGGCCCACATTGAAACAGATTCTCTCGCCGTTACCGGACTGGTCGTTTACGTTCACGAAGGAGACTTTGACCGGGTTCGAGCCCTGTGAATTGAACGGCACCCGGTTCGGGCGGCTGTACTCGGAGTTCGGCAGGAGTTTGTAGACGCCCTCCCGTGTGGTGAATTGAGTTTTAATTTCGTTCGCCTCCTTCCCACCTCCCTCCGCCGCCATCTTCAACATTAGTATTCATTCCGCTGAGTGCACGAGCATGCGCGCGCCCCGTACTCCGCGAGACTGTGAGCTGCGCGTTCACGCAAGTTAAGTAAAATCGAGCCGAGGTTGTTTGTCAAACTGATTTTTCGCGACTATTTCAGTTGTATAATTCCATCGAAGAAAATATAAAATATACAGCTGTTCTCAAACATGATCTTTGCATATACAAATTCTGCTTAAAAACGAGCTGTCAAAGTTCTCACATGTTGTTTTAACCCAGCTGTTGGGTTGTTTTAGCCTAGCAATTGGGTTGTTTTAACCCGGTGATTGTGTTGTTTTAACCCCGCAAATGGGTTGTTTTAACCCAGCGATGGGGTTGTTTTAACCCAGCAAATGGGTTGTTTTAACCCATCGAATGGGTTGTTTTAGCCTAGCAATTGGGTTGTTTTAACCCGGCGATGGGGTTGTTTTAGCCTAGCGATTGGGTTGTTTTAACCCAGCGATGGGGTTGTTTTAACCCAGCAAATGGGTTGTTTTAACCCATCGAATGGGTTGTTTTAGCCTAGCAATTGGGTTGTTTTAACCCAGCAAATGGGTTGTTTTAACCCAGCTGTTGGGTTGTTTTAACCCAGCAGTTGAGTTGCTTTAACCCAGCAAATGGGTTGTTTTAACCCAGCGATGGGGTTGTTTTAACCCAGCAAATGGGTTGTTTTAACCCAGCAAATGGGTTGTTTTAACCCGGCGATGGGGTTGTTTTAGCCTAGCAATTGGGTTGTTTTAACCCGGCGATGGGGTTGTTTTAGCCTAGCAATTGGGTTGTTTTAACCCGGCGATGGGGTTGTTTTAACCCAGCAAATGGGTTGTTTTAACCCAGCGATGGGGTTGTTTTAACCCAGCAAATGGGTTGTTTTAACCCAGCGATGGGGTTGTTTTAACCCAGCAAATGGGTTGTTTTAGCCTAGCAATTGGGTTGTTTTAACCCGGCGATGGGGTTGTTTTAACCCAGCAAATGGGTTGTTTTAACCCAGCGATGGGGTTGTTTTAACCCAGCAGTTGAGTTGCTTTAACCCAGCAAATGGGTTGTTTTAACCCAGCGATGGGGTTGTTTTAACCCAGCAAATGGGTTGTTTTAACCCAGCAAATGGGTTGTTTTAACCCAGCTGTTGGGTTGTTTTAACCCAGCAGTTGAGTTGCTTTAACCCAGCAAATGGGTTGTTTTAACCCAGCAAATGGGTTGTTTTAACCCAGCGATGGGGTTGTTTTAACCCAGCAAATGGGTTGTTTTAACCCGGCGATGGGGTTGTTTTAGCCTAGCAATTGGGTTGTTTTAACCCGGCGATGGGGTTGTTTTAACCCAGCTGTTGGGTTGTTTTAACCCAGCAGTTGAGTTGCTTTAACCCAGTAAATGGGTTGTTTTAACCCAGTGGTTGTGTTGTTTTAACCCAGCGATGGGGCTGTTTTAACCCAGCGATGGGGTTGTTTTAACCTAGCGGTTGAGTTGCTTTAACCCAGCGGTTGGGTTGTTTTAACCCAGCGATGGGGTTGTTTTAACCCTGCAAATGGGTTGCTTTAACCCAGCGGTTGGGTTGTTTTAACCCAGTGAATGTTTTTTTTTTTTAACCCAGCGATTGGGTTAAATGTTTGCCCAACCTGCTGGGTAGTTTTATTTAACTCAATTATTGTTTGGTCGTCACTTCTAGTCATAAATAAGTAATAAATCGATAAAATTCTAGCGGTCAGTTACTATTCTTATTTCTGACTGTGATTATGTAATATTTTTACTAAGTATGACTTTTTTAAACGTGTATGAACGTGTTTCAGTCACATATTCCTCTTCGTTTTTGAGTTGTAAACATGTAAACATCTTGTAAACATGATCTTAAAAATATAAATGTCTAATGCATAAAGCTAAGCAGCAATAAAGAGCTTTTTATTGCACAAAAGATAAATACATGAACATAAAGAAAACAAACACTGGCAGAATAAACAGATTTAAATACATAAATAGGCTAGAAGAAAAGCACAGTATTAAAGCTGAATCACATCTTTAAATAAACTCTCATAAGGCTTTTATTATTGTGTATATCTGAGGGATGAAATTAGAAAGGTTGAATTTATAGTGGAAAAAAACACAATGAATGGAGATGAACGTCATGTAACTTAGTTAATATTCATGAGGCAAGCTGTGTCACTTTTTGTGCGTCGCTGAGAGAAAGTGAATGATTAAAGTAAAATAAAAGATGTGAGTGACTGTATAGTAGCCTATCTTGTCAGTCACTTCTAAACAGATCAAACACCCACGACTTGTTGTGAGTTTTAATATAGCCCATATTCTAAGATTTAATATCAGACTGAACCTCAAAATGTAATCCAGCATGTAAACTTTGGTGTCTACACTACACATGCTTCTGGAAACGCCTTTGAAACTCACTGTTATGTAAGAGAATGTGCTGGAAAACAGTACAGTGCCATCTTCTGGTCAGGAAACAACTTTACCTAGAAAGCCTCGAGTGTTCCACACTTTAATATAGTGTCATTAATGTAAATATAATGAAAGGTGTTTTCCAATCAGTGTTGCAACATGGCGCATTAATATAAAATGCATGATCACGGGTATCAATTCATCAGCATATTACACCTGAAAACGGTGTTTTGGTGTCATCACAGGTGGCCAAAGTAACAAAAGGCATAATCACCTCACAAAAAAGTGTCGCCCAACTGTAAAATGCTAAATGTGGAGGCCTTAACATCAACTCTGCAAAGCTGCTTTGAAGCAATGTGTAATGTGAAAAGTGACTTGAATTGACAAATCTCCCAAATGCATCTTTTTAAGACTTTGAATAAAGCACTAAAGTGGCCCCAAAATATATTAATTCACTTAAGTCACATTTTAAAATGTCTAAATGTCATTGAGCAAAAAAATCAAAGCAAGTGGCAACTATTTTCGAAGACAACTTTCAAGCTGAACATTGACATGTAGTATAAATTAAAAGAGAAACCATTGTGCCATAACATTAGTGGAACGGATTGCTAACATTAAAAAACAGTTGATTAAAAGACGTTAACCTCGTGCTGTGCTGAAAATCCTTTACCTAATTTGGTGTTCCCGGTCCTGGCCTTTTAAATTGCTTGTAAATCTCTCAGTATTCGATAATATACACCAGAAAAAAGTTCACTCAAGCTTATTCACCCCCAAAAAAACTCTTCTAATTGAAAGAAATCAAAAGTGACCGGCTTACAACACGAGTGTAACAAGGTGGAAAATATATATAAAGTGTATATATGTTTTGGGTCTAGTGTAATTAGTATCTAGCTGTGCTGATGAACTATATTTCTTGTTTTCCTCCTATTGTGTTGCAGGTCACTTTGACCCACATTTAATTTTAGACATCTTGAAACGCTGGTTAAACTGTTTATTACGTCTTGAAATGTTGTGACTTTTTCTCATTTACGGTCAAAGTTTTGACACATAGATGTGTATTGTATTGTTTTAACCCAGCGATTGGGTTGTTTTAACGCAGCGAATGGGTTGCTTTAGCTCAGTGAATGGGGTTTTTTTTACCCAGCGATGGGGTTGTTTTAACCCAGTGGTTGGGTTGTTTTAACCCAGAGATTGAGTTGTTTTAACCCAGTGAATGTTTTTTTTTTTTTTTAACCCAGCGATTGGGTTGTTTTAACCCAGTGAATGTTTTTTTTAACCCAGCGATTGGGTTAAATGTTTGCCCAACCTGCTGGGTACTATTGTGTTGCAGATCACTTTGACCCACATTTAATTGTAGACATCTTGAAACGCTGGTTAAACTGTTTATTACGTCTTGAAATGTTGTGACTTTTTCTCATTTAGGGTCAAAGTTTTGACACAAAGATGTGTATTGGAAAGTTTATATAATTGGTTTCCATGCAATTCGACTAAAATATGAAATGCATGAGAACTTTGAACTCTGATTTAAGACTCAAAATTAAAAGCTCGTCTTCTGAATCATCCAAGAGGAATTTGTTGATTCTTCTTCTATTTAAGTTTTTTGTTAAAAGGCTGTTTTGTGTTTTTACAAGTTTTCCGTAGTGTTTATTTTTTGGCATGGAAACCAATTGACCCCTAAACTATTTTTTAACACAATAGGAGTTGATCATTTCTCACATTTCGTCGCTAACAAGCTACAATAGAGGTTTTATGTTTTTACATGACTAGTGTTTTTCATAGTGATGATTGCAATGAGAACAAATCAAATTGACCCCTAACACGAAGCAAGGAACAATTTTTTTGCATGGGAACCAATTTGGCCCGCAACACAAACGACGTGCCGATATTTACAACCCGACAGGCCTGCAAGTTCCACCAGATCACAGAACTTCATCTCTTGACTTTATTGTGAATTCAAAGCCCTGTGATATTTTGCACCATTTCACTGATGCAGCCAATGAGCTTTCGAGATTTTGCTAGCAGGAAGTCATTGATGGACACACGTGGCATCCGGAACGTTCTCGCCTTGATTGACAGACACCTCTTGTGACTCCCTGCCCCAAAAAGGACAGAAGGGGTCTGCGGTGGAGGACGCCCCCCCTCGCCTCGCACACTCTTACTTTAGCACTCCTGAGTGTAGTGGGCATTCCTTCTGGAACTTTCTCAATGGGGGTTTCGAGAAACTTTGCTCACAAGTATATAAAGACTGATGAAGGCCTGCTGCTCGGCAGATAAAGCGAACGCAGCGACGAGAAGTCAACGAGAGCACAGCTCAACAAACTCAAACCAAACTCAAGTGGAGTAGATCTCCATACGCCAGAGCGCTTGAAAGACCTTTTGCACAGACGTTTTATACCGAAGACAATTATCAAGGTAAGAGGATTGACATTCTATATACTGAGTTAGAATTTTAAAACATGGGGTCATTAGAATGGTCAATATTTATTTTTGCATTTTCTCAGTTTTACAACTTTACAGTTTAACCTTGTTAACTGTCAGCCATTTTGTGAGCACAGACCTGAAAATGACATTTCCAATTAAATTGTAAATCCTGAATGCATACCTAAATTTGGCCTCTTTTGAAAGCAGATGATTGTAGAAGTGAAAAAGTTATTAACATGTTTCAGAATTAATGCCAAAAATATGTAAGCCAATTCAGTGGGTTGCATGTAGAAGCCAAGAGCACGTGTCTGCAATCATGTCGACTCCAGGGAAAAGACAAGCCTAATGACAGCTGTGGCTTTTCAACCTGAGTAACCCAAAACAACACTATCCTAAAAATGAGAATAGGTCAAATTGCATTAGTAAAACCCCCAATAATGGGGTGAAAAGGATAGTATGGGTTGCACAATTACAGCATTTGCCTGCTGGTGGGACATGTGACACTCCTCCCCCACTTGTAGTGACAGGTGCTGAACATGTGCTGTTGATTTTACAGCTATAGAAGGGTTATATCAGCTGTTGCTTCATCATCATTCATTCAAAGTTTAAAGGCTCTTAGAGCTAGAATAGCAAATAAAAAAGTAACAAAATGTATCATTTAATATATAACTTTTTAGTTTTGAATAATCTGCATTTTTAATTTAAAGGAATTTTAATGATTTAAGACGTTAAGTAATGAAAGCATTAAAAATTTTTAGTATAAAAAAGAATTTCAGATATAATTATTAAAAAAAAAAAAAACATTGTTGCCAACATAGGGACTTCTTTTTTTTTTTTTTTTTTCCAAAAAAGTGCCTAGCGACAAATCTAGCTACTTTTTGGACTGCTGGTTAACATGTCATTATAGCATACTTTCAGAAGATTGCTTAATTGGGTATTCGACTATATATTATATATGACCCTGGACCACAAAACCAGTCATAAGGGTCAATTTTTTGAAATTGAGATTTATACATCATCTGGTTTGTTAGGATAAGACAATATTTGGCCGAGATACAACTATTTGAAAATCTGAGGGTGCAAAAAAATCAAAATATTGAGAAAATCGCATTTAAAGTTGTCCAAATGAAGTCCTTAGCAATGCATATCCATTCACAAAAATACATTTTTGATATATTTACAGTAGGAAATTTACAAAATATCTTCATGAAACATGATCTTTACTTAATATCCTAAAGATTTTTGGCATATAAGAAAAATCGATAATTTTTAGCCATACAATGTTTTGTTGGCTATTGCTACAGATATACCTGTGTGACTTATGCCTGGTTTTGTGGTCCATATTATATTAAAATACAGTATGTGAGGACGGTTTGGAAAAGAAAACAGATGTAAAGTGCCGACAATCGGCGCATCTAACTGTATTTATCAACTTTTCAAGCACGCTTTAGCTACTTTCCATTGAAAATAGTTGTCAAACGCTGAAAAGAACAGGTGTCATTCCAAAATTTATATTTAGGATGAATAATTACAGGAAACACAATGTTCAAACATGCATTTGTTTTGGTTATTTTTGGTTATATTTCAGAATCCTCATTTATCTGTTTCCTTCTTTATTTTCTGCAGATGCCTGAGAAAGCCGCACAGCCCGTGATGGAGGAAGAAGTTGAGACCTTTGCCTTTCAGGCTGAGATTGCTCAGCTGATGTCTCTGATCATCAACACCTTCTATTCCAACAAAGAGATCTTCCTCAGAGAGCTCATCTCCAACTCTTCAGATGTAAGTAATTTCTCAGTTTATGCACTAGTACTTGTACCAAAATTCACAATAACCAAAGGCTAAACAGTGGCCCAATATTTTATGTGTCCATCTTTAAAACAGGCACTGGACAAGATCAGATACGAGAGCTTGACAGACCCAAGCAAACTTGATACATGCAAGGACTTGAAGATTGAACTCATCCCTGATCAGAAAGAGCGCACTCTCACAATCATTGATAGCGGCATTGGCATGACCAAAGCTGACCTCATCAATAACCTGGGCACCATTGCCAAATCCGGTACAAAGGCCTTCATGGAGGCCCTGCAGGCGGGAGCAGACATTTCAATGATTGGTCAGTTTGGTGTGGGTTTCTATTCCGCCTATCTGGTGGCCGAGAAAGTCACAGTCATCACCAAACACAACGATGATGAGCAGTACATCTGGGAGTCTGCTGCTGGTGGTTCCTTCACAGTTAAACCAGACTCTGGTATGAGCTCTCAGACGTTTTTGATACTGATCAAATGGATCTTTACTCAAAGAGTACTAAATAACTAATCATGCTTTGCAATTATAGGTCAACCCCTTGGACGTGGCACCAAAGTCATTCTCCACCTTAAAGAGGATCAGTCTGAATATGTTGAGGAGAAGCGCATCAAGGAAGTTGTGAAGAAGCACTCTCAGTTCATCGGTTACCCTATCACGCTCTTTGTAAGTGCCTCTACTTTGGTACCTGGACTGTCAACCTTCCAATGCTTCCAGTGCACACATTATAAAACATAAAAATATCTTGCAGATTGAGAAACAGAGAGAGAAGGAGGTTGACCTTGAAGAGGGAGAAAAGGAGGAGGAGGTGCCAGCCGAAGATGACAAAGACAAACCTAAGATTGAGGACTTGGGGGCTGATGAGGATGAAGACTCCAAAGATGGCCAGAACAAGAGGAAGAAGAAGGTCAAGGAAAAGTACATTGATGCTCAGGAGCTGAACAAGACCAAACCTCTGTGGACCCGTAACCCCGATGACATCACCAATGAGGAGTATGGCGAGTTCTACAAGAGTTTAAGCAATGACTGGGAGGACCACTTGGCTGTCAAGGTTGGTGGTAGTAATATTGAGTCAGAAATGTAACATAAAAATGGATGGACTTTTCATTGAGAAGACCACCAATCTTCTTGTTGTTACAGCACTTCTCGGTTGAGGGCCAGCTGGAGTTCCGCGCTCTGCTGTTTATACCCAGAAGAGCCTCCTTTGACCTTTTCGAGAACAAGAAAAAAAGAAACAACATCAAGTTGTATGTGCGCAGGGTCTTTATCATGGACAACTGCGAGGAGCTCATTCCAGAATATCTCAGTAAGTGTCTCAAGAGTTCATTATGAATGATTCCTAGACATTGGATACTGATATGACACAAGAGTTCAACTGTTAACGAGTTAAACGTTCCTCCCAGACTTCATTAAGGGTGTTGTGGACTCTGAGGATCTGCCACTGAACATCTCCAGAGAGATGCTTCAACAGAGCAAGATCCTGAAAGTGATCCGCAAGAACCTGGTCAAGAAGTGTCTGGAGCTCTTCACCGAACTTGCCGAGGACAAAGACAACTACAAGAAGCTTTATGAGCAGTTTTCCAAGAACATCAAGGTATGTGTGCTTTTTGAGTAACTCATAGATGGGGTATGAAAACAGCCAAGCTAAAATGTCCTTTTCCATTCTAGCTTGGCATCCATGAGGACTCCCAGAACCGCAAAAAACTCTCTGAGCTGCTTCGCTACTACACATCTGCTTCTGGAGACGAGATGATTTCCCTCAAGGACTATGTGTCTCGCATGAAGGACACCCAGAAGCACATCTACTACATCACTGGTTAGTAGTTGGTTAATGAATGTAAACATTATTTTAACCCAAAGATACCATTTTCTTACAATTCTCAAAACTATCTTACTCTCCAAAGGTGAGACCAAAGATCAGGTGGCCAATTCGGCCTTTGTGGAGCGCCTGCGCAAAGCCGGTCTGGAGGTGATCTACATGATCGAGCCCATCGATGAGTACTGCGTACAGCAGCTGAAGGAATACGATGGCAAAAATCTGGTATCAGTGACCAAAGAGGGTCTGGAGCTTCCCGAGGACGAGGATGAGAAGAAGAAGCAGGAAGAGTTGAAGGCCAAATATGAGAACTTATGCAAGATCATGAAAGACATTCTTGACAAAAAGATTGAGAAGGTATAAGCTGTTAGCATACTAGATTATGATTTTGAAGTGCATACTCTTCAGATCCATTAAATGATAATGAATATTTGGATTTGCATCTAAACAGGTCACTGTCTCAAACCGTTTGGTGGCTTCACCTTGCTGCATTGTCACAAGCACATACGGCTGGACGGCCAACATGGAGAGGATCATGAAGTCTCAGGCCCTGAGAGACAACTCCACCATGGGATACATGACGGCTAAAAAGCACCTTGAAATCAACCCAGTCCATCCCATCGTTGAGACCCTCCGAGATAAAGCAGAAGCCGACAAGAACGACAAGGCTGTGAAAGACTTGGTCATCCTGCTGTTCGAAACTGCTCTGCTCTCCTCTGGATTCACCCTGGAAGACCCACAAACACATGCCAACCGCATCTACAGGATGATCAAACTTGGTCTTGGTAAGTTTGATACATTTATTAGCATTATATTTCACCCTGCTCTTTGGTCATTGGCAATGCCCATCAAAAAGCCACTCACTCACTCTTAAAAATAAAGGTTCTTTATTGGCATTTATGGTTCCATGAAGAACCTTTAACATCCATGGAACAGTTCCATTGCACAAAAGGTTTTAAAGGTTCTTTAGAATATTAAAATGTTCTTCACACTAAGTAAAATGGTTCTTTTAAGAAACATTCACCAATCCCAAAATGGTTCTTCAATGGCATCACTAGGGGCTTTCGCACTAGAGGAACCTTTTCATAGTTCCTATAACTAATGGTGGAAGTACCCACTTTTTGGCGTATTCGCACCACAGGAACTTGGAATGATTTTAGTTAAATAAACACCTTTTAGGGGAACTAAATTAGCTCCTACTTCAGAGTAGGGTCTAACCCAGCTCCATAGGAACTACCAGTAAATGTACGCTGATTGGCCGAACGTAACATAGTTTATAGCCTATTTATTTACTCCACGAACAGCAATAGATAAACTGACGCCAAAGTCCAGGCACTTCTCAACCTTTATGCTATGGAGAAGATACAACGCAACCAAGCGAAACATGATTATGTATTTCTGCTCAGCTAGCGACATTGGGCATCAACCACACGGCAAACGCTATAATACTTTTTCATATACCGTTTACTTTCTTTGTTTAACAGTTCTATCTAATAATGTATTAGGACTGTTAAACAGATCATAAACTAATGAAGACAGAGAATGGGAGCGCTGTGTGCTCAGGCTCTGACTGAGCTGTTCTTAGCGCTGTCAAAATAAAAGTCCACCACACCGTCAAAATTAACAACCAGCGCGTCAGGTCGTAAGTAACGGCTTATTTCAGAGTTCCTACTGGCGGTGCGAATGCAACCAGGAAAGTTCCTAAACATTTAGTTCTCCGGGGACCGCCCTGGTGGCTAGTTCCTGTAACTGAGTTCCTAAAACTTACCGGTGCGAAAGCTGGGAAAACACCATTTTGGAACCTTTATTTTTAATGTCGGCATGAAACAGAAGTTGCGATCATCTTTTTGTCCTTATTTTACTATATATCCTAGTGAAATGGCTTCTTGAACAAGAAAAAATGTAGGGCGGGACTTGATTTTGTCCATTGGGAATTGATTGGATTGTTTCATTTGCTATTGCTGAGATCTCACGTGAGTGACAGGTTGTCCCGCCCTCGCGCCAGTAAACACGTCGTAAGATTATCTTTGATTAACAATTATCTTTGATTAACGATTATGAGGGCACATTAATTTGTTTTAAAAAAAAAAATGATTAGCATGGTTAAATCATTTACAATAAATACTACAATATTCCATTAGCAAACTAGAATAGTCAAATTTGATTTCATGGTGACTTTAAGATTGAAAAAAAGGAAAAGGAAAAAGTGACTTAATTATATTTAATCTGTACTCTTGCAGGCATTGATGATGATGACTCTACCGTTGAGGACATTACTCAACCCGCTGATGAAGA
Source organism: Ctenopharyngodon idella (assembly GCF_019924925.1). Lineage (NCBI taxonomy): Eukaryota > Metazoa > Chordata > Actinopteri > Cypriniformes > Xenocyprididae > Ctenopharyngodon > Ctenopharyngodon idella. The sequence continues at coordinate 32,202,576 of NC_067239.1, read as the reverse complement.
TATGCCAGTTCTGGAGGGTGATGATGACAGTTCCAGAATGGAGGAAGTTGACTAAAGAGTTTTAGTGTAAATAACACTAATTTGTTAATGTATTTAATTTATTGTTTTTTTTTTTTGTTTTTTTTTTTTGTAAAAAAAAAAAAGAAAAAACAATCTCCACATCCCGAAGTGATCTGTTTGTGTCTACATGTAGTTATCAGAAAATTGTATTTTCTGAACTTTTCTAATTTAAGCTGTTTTTTTGTAAACCTAAGTTGAACATTTTTAATAAATGACTTATAATACATATGATCTGAAGTCAGTCGTTATTTCGCTACAACTTCTGGATTTCCAGCAGCAATCTAGAAATTTCATCTCCCTCAGTCTTGGCCCCGCCCCCTTAACCGTTGTAATGGAGGCGAGTGGATGATTGACAGCCAAGTCCCTCCACCCGCGCCCATTGGAAAGCATTGAGAAGATTCGAGAGATTTGTGGAACGTCTACGTTCTCGAACTCTCTCAGCTGGACGTATATAAGCGCCACTGGCGTAACGCACGCGCTAGTTACGGATCTCTCAAAGTGACAGTTGAGGAGAAAAATCTCTCAGCTTGCAAGAGAATCGCCTAAGCTAATTCACTTTAATAAATCGTTAAAGGTAAGAAAATATAATCGGAATAACTCCTTATTTCAATAACAATTGACTTGTTTTGTTATTTTACGCAAGTGTTGTGAGGATATTCGACGTTTAATCGCGTTTCAGTCATTCTTGAACACATTATGGTACTGGACGGAGATTTTCTAAAACTTGTATCTTAGCAAATATGAAATACATTTGAAGTTTAATGGTTTTCCTACATCATTAAGTTGCTATTACTATATTTAAAGTGGCATAATTCTGAAATGAATACTTAAATGATGCCGTGAATAAGTCCTCAGACCATCTGGAGTTGATCAGTTTTACCTCAGAGGATTTTCATCCGATTAAACGAGGCTATTAAAAGATCCGCGATCAATAAATATGTTTATGAAAGCATTTGAGGATATCATTATTGCATGTGCATGTTTATAAGAGTGCGTTTTAAATATTTGTGAATATTTATGAGTTTTATACGTGCATATCGAGGATGTTAATATTAAAGCATACATTACGGATAAATAATTATTGAAATTAATTGCATTATACTGTCTCATTCACATATTAAACGCTTGTACAGTGATAACTGAAGTGATGTACTCCATGTTAATGCATGTGGAGAGTTTAGTAGGTTCTAGAAGCTCGTAATGAGTCGCTCGGACCGGCAGGTGGCGCTCAGCTCGTACAGGCTGTTCCCGAACCCTTATCAATCCCGTTCAGCTTCGTGTGTGGGAGTCAAATCCCTGTCTTCTATGTTAAATGTGTTAATAGAAGTAATGTTTTATATGCATAACTCGTTCAAGCTGTCTATGAGACCTTAAATGGTTTAGGTTAGGACTTTTTTACAGTATATTTACATTTAAACCAGCTTAATAGCTTTTGAAAATTATAATTAACTCTTTTTTATTGGCATGCAGCCTTTAAGAAGCACATTACAAACGATATAACAGACTGCATTTTGAAAATGGATAATTATTAAGTCATTTTTAATTGCAAGTATTTTTTCATTAAGTAAACATCGCATCGGTAAACAGCATTAAAATATAACAAAGAGTGCGTGAAGTGTTTTAATAAAGAGGAGAACAGTGCAACGCTGATAGAAATATTAAATTAAATATTCCTTCAACATGATAACGCTTTTCACGCATAACTCAAATCTGATGATGTAACAACAAACCTCAAGAGATGGTGCCAGTGATCCTCGTCAAATATTGTGTATATTTTATATAATATATTCTGTCACAGATGCCCGAGGCACACGACCAGCCCATGGAGGAGGAGGCCGAGACCTTTGCCTTTCAGGCTGAGATTGCTCAGCTGATGTCTCTGATCATCAACACCTTCTATTCCAACAAAGAGATCTTCCTCAGAGAGCTCATCTCCAACTCCTCAGATGTACGTAACTGTGCTGTGAATAGGATGTGCTCGACCAACATTTCACGTGCATACCCTAGTGAACAAAAACCTGTACTAAAGTATATTAAAAATACATTTTAGTATACTACAAATCCATTAACATATTTACTGACATATCGCTTGAGATTTACTGGTATGATATTATAATATAAACTTTATTTGGAGTACTTCTTCATTGCACAATGCACATTTTAATATCACTATTAGCAAGGATAGTGTGATAGTCTTTAAATGCAAAATATATTTAAAGTATACTTGCAATAGTTCCATTTTAACACAATCAAATATACATAAGCATATTTTTAGTTGGACCTCAGCAATGCTTCCGCACAATTAACCTGTTAACTGTCGCCCCCACTTTTTTTTTTAGACATGAAAATGCACTATCCAAACTTAAATGGTTGTAATTCGAGAACACTTTGGAATATAGACATAAGGTTGGTCTTGTTTTAAAGATGAAATTTGGCAGATTATTGTAGAAGTGAAACAGAAAAAAAGTTATAAAAGTTTAAGTTTATGAAAATATAAAATGTAAAAATATAACATATATTTTACAAAACAAGATTTACTCTAAAACTGCAAGGAAATCAAAGCCAAAAATCTGAACAAGTTGTGTTCCAAATTTCAGGTTGATATCTCAAAAAATGAGCTTTCAGTAAGATTTTGTTTGGGCGCAGTACCACACTTTTTCACTAGATGACAACCAAGCTCCATTACTGACCATATAAGGGCGCCTCCATTTCCATATATGGTTTGAGTGATCTGAACCATATATTTCAATTATTTTCATACAATTTATGAAGTAGACATCCTATATAGAAGTAGTATGGGAAGTTTGGCAGAATTTGATATGAATTCAGCTTCTAATAAACATAAAAACAACATGTATGTGGGTTATAGATTGCTGCCACAATCATAAATGTATTTTTTTTTTCTATTAAAAACATTATCAGACCTTTTTTTTTCTCAAAAAATTGAATGAATGTTATCTTTTGAACTCTTGGCATGAAAACAAACATGTTTCAACCAATCTTTAATGATTTTTCATGTTCATCGCTATTTCAAAATAAAGGTCTGAACATGCCTTATGAGTATGAAAATATGCTTGTTGCAAATTGATAAATTACTGCTCCTCTGTAATGTTTTTTGAAAATCAGTCACCATATATGAAAACTAGAGATTCTAAGCTTTAGTTTAGGTTTAGTATAGGATATTACTGTTTTAAATATGTAATGGCTGTGGGCACACCGGTGGGCCAGTGACAGTTAACAGGTTAAAGTGCATTAAACATGTAAACAGTCAGTAATAATATAAAAACAAGTAACAATAATTAAAATGTCTTAATAAAGCTGCGTAAGTTGTCTAGACGAGAACTGTGTAACACATGAGGATTGAAATATTCCTTCTGTTTTCCGTCAGGCTTTGGACAAAATCCGCTACGAGAGTCTCACAGACCCGAGCAAGCTGGACTCAGGAAAAGACCTCAAAATCGAAATCATTCCCAACAAACAAGATCGCACACTGACTATAGTCGACACTGGCATCGGCATGACCAAAGCTGACCTCATCAATAACCTGGGCACCATTGCCAAATCCGGCACGAAGGCCTTCATGGAGGCCCTGCAGGCCGGAGCGGACATTTCCATGATCGGTCAATTCGGTGTGGGTTTCTATTCCGCCTACCTGGTGGCCGAGAAAGTCACGGTCATCACCAAACACAACGATGACGAGCAGTACGCGTGGGAGTCGTCTGCGGGTGGATCGTTCACCGTTAAAGTGGACAGCTGTAAGTGTGAGTTTAATTTTGCGAATGAATTGGTGACACACACAGATGGTTGTCTTTGAAATGTTGTACTGGAACTGTAATGTGAACTGAAGAGTTATTTTTTATTTTTATAGCCGAGCCAATCGGCCGCGGCACAAAAGTGATCCTGCATCTGAAGGAGGATCAGACGGAGTACATCGAAGAGCGGCGAATCAAAGAGATCGTGAAGAAGCACTCGCAGTTCATTGGCTACCCCATCACGCTCTTTGTAAGTCTTTTTTGGGTCATTTTGCAGAACAGAAAATTACACGAATGTATAAATCAAACTGAACCCCTTAGACTTAAAATATTCACTTGATGTTTTATTGTTTAATTTTAAGTTAACACTTCAATAATTTAATAGCACATTCACATGATCAGTTTTCTGATGTTGGCTAATGGTCACGTGACATGCAGGTCAACAAATTAATTTTTAAAGTTTTGTACATTTTATTTTGAATTGTTTTATTTTACAATTGTATATGTATTTTAAATTTACATTCATGATTTGATTTAATTATTAGCTTTTCTTTTGTAAAAGAGAATTTTTGTAAAAGCGAAGATTTTTTTTTTGTACTTTATAATGTATCATTTTGCTACTATTCCATCATTTTAAAAAAATGACATCATACTTAATTGATGATTTTATTTTGTGTTTTATATTAAATTTTTGCTGATGTAATGTATCATTTGGCTACTATTCCAGAATTAGTTTTTTTTTTTTTTTTTACATATTTAATAGATTTTTTTTTGTATTTAATTTATTAATTTTTTGCTGATATAATGACATAACTGATTAATTACATGAATTAAAAGGACATCATATTTAATATTTTTATTTTATTTTAAACTTGCTGATATAATGTATCATGTAGCTACTATTCCACAATTAAAAAATGACATCATACTTAATTGATTTTTTTTTATATATTCTATTTTAAATTTTTGCTGATATAATGACATAACTGATTAATTACATGAATTAAAATGACATCATATTTAATTGATTTTTATTTTTATTTTATTTTAAATTTGCTGATATAATGTATCATGTAGCTACTATTCCACAATTAAAAAATGACATCATACTTAATTGATTTTTTTATATATATTTTGTTTATTTTAATTTTTTGCAGATATATAATGTATAATTTAGCTACTATTCCTTAATTAAAAAATGACATATTTAATAGATTTTGTTTTTGTATTTTAATTTTTTACTGATATAATGTATAATTTAGCTACTATTCCATAATTTAAAAAAAATGACATCATACTTGATGTTTTTTGTATTTTATTTGACCTTTTTTCTGATACAATGTATCATTTAGCTACTATTTTAAGTGACGTTTTCAAAAGGACATAAAAACATCAGCAGCAAATTTTGCTGTATGCATTATTTTTTTTTTTTAAATGATCAAATCTTTCTTTTGGTTTCAGGTCGAGAAGGAGCGTGACAAGGAGGTGAGTGACGATGAGGCAGAGGAGGAGGAGAAGGAGAAAGAAAAGGAGGAAGAGGAGGGTGAGAAGGACGAGGACAAGCCCGAGATCGAAGACGTGGGCTCAGACGACGAGGACCACGATGACAAGAGCTGTGACAAGAAGAAGAAAAAGAAGAAGATCAAGGAGAAGTACATCGACCAGGAGGAGCTCAACAAGACCAAGCCTCTGTGGACCCGCAACCCCGATGACATCACCAACGAGGAGTACGGCGAGTTCTACAAGAGCCTGACCAACGACTGGGAGGACCACCTGGCCGTCAAGGTGACTTTCTGCCTGAAGCAGAGATAGTAGATATGCAGAAACTGATAGATGTGCAGTAGAAAATGATGTAAGCAGCATGTTCCCATTCTGATACAAACATACACATTTACTATCGCTTATCTGACTGATTGTGTGTTTGTTTTTCCGTGCAGCACTTTTCAGTGGAAGGTCAGCTGGAGTTCCGCGCGCTGCTCTTTGTGCCTCGCAGAGCTCCATTCGATCTTTTTGAGAACAAGAAGAAGAAGAATAACATCAAGCTGTACGTGCGCAGGGTCTTCATCATGGACAACTGCGACGAGCTCATCCCAGAGTACCTCAGTAAGAATCAATCAAAGTCTGATTCTGAATATACTCTTAAGACGCAAACGCCAGACAGATTTCCCAGTGTTTTTAGGTAACCTAAAGCCTCAGTGTGATATATTTTGCTATGTTTTTAACCCTGTAAAGCCTGACACACACATTTTTGACAAAAAAATCTAAATAATTATTTTGATACATAAGGTTTTTATGTCTTATATAGTCTGATAAATTGAGAATATGAAGAAAAAAACAGCTGAATTGTATTCAGAGGCCCAAATTGAGCAAAAAATATGCAATTTGGTGCAGATGCTGATATTTATATGGACAAAAAGATGAAATTTTGATGCTTTGTGATGTAAATCAATGACATCTTTATAATATAGTATAACACATAAAATACATATAAATATCTGCCAATTATGTCTTACTAAGATGATATTTAAATGCTTAGTTTTCTGATCAAAGCTCTGTAGTTTTAAAACATAATGCAAATCAATACAATGATGATTGAGAGATGAACAAATAAACCTGATGATCATATTTGATATTCATGATTTTTGTAATAAATGATGTCTGGATAATCAAGTAAACCTGAAATATTACTAACAATATCAAAGTTATTCTTACGTTTACTTGATAAAAATCAGTGCAGATTTCACAGCAGAAAGACACGTGAAGCACGGACTGAAGGAGGACGTTTGTACAATTATACTAATTGTAAAAGTCTAAGACGAAATCAGACGAAAGAAGGAAGTTTTGATAATTTACAGTCCTTCAAATATGATACAGTAGGGTTAATATGATCCATCTTTCCTCCCAGACTTCATTAAGGGTGTTGTGGACTCTGAGGATCTGCCACTGAACATCTCCAGAGAGATGCTTCAACAGAGCAAGATCCTGAAAGTGATCCGCAAGAACCTGGTCAAGAAGTGTCTGGAGCTCTTCACCGAACTCGCCGAGGACAAAGACAACTACAAGAAGTTCTACGAGCAGTTCTCCAAGAACATCAAGGTGAAAACTGACGCACAAGTCTCTGTGCAGACATGTTTTAGTGCTTTAATGGCATCATGGAGGAGTAAATAAATGATATTTTCCTTACAATACAGCTGGGCATCCATGAAGACTCCCAGAACAGGAAGAAACTCTCGGAGCTGCTTCGCTACTACACATCTGCTTCTGGAGACGAGATGGTGTCCCTTAAAGATTACGTCACTCGCATGAAGGACACCCAGAAGCACATCTACTACATCACTGGTTAGTAGTTGGTCAATGAATTTAAACATTATTTTAACCCAAAGATACCATTTTCTTACAATCTATCTTACTCTCCAAAGGTGAGACCAAAGATCAGGTGGCCAATTCGGCCTTTGTGGAGCGCCTGCGCAAAGCCGGTCTGGAGGTGATCTACATGATCGAGCCCATCGATGAGTACTGCGTACAGCAGCTGAAGGAGTTCGAGGGCAAGAACCTGGTGTCGGTGACCAAAGAGGGTCTGGAGCTTCCCGAGGACGAGGATGAGAAGAAGAAGCAGGAAGAGAAGAAGGCCAAGTTCGAAAACCTGTGCAAGATCATGAAGGACATCCTGGAGAAGAAGGTTGAGAAGGTAATGATCGATTAAACCAGGGTTTTTAGACTTTAAGATCTAAAATCCATCCTAAAATTTAAAAGGCAGCTGAATGTTTTTATGAATTAAGACTCAATTATACTGTAAAAAAAATATATTATAAAAAATATGTAAAATATTATTTGGAAAATATTTACTTTCTATTACTCCCTATAGTACTTTACTGTAAGCTGTATTATTTCTATCTAATTTTATTGTTTTATTTATTCTATTCCTTTCTAATTTAATTAACTTTTTTTGTCTATTGATTTTTACTTTATGTATTTTTATTTATTTCTTTTAATCAATTTTATATATATATATATATATATATATATATATATATATATATAAAATTTAGTTCAATTTTATTTTTAATGTTTTTAAATTCAGACTGTGTACCTAAAATTTAAAGTTTACTATATATTTTCATGTTTAAACATCCGATTTATACCATAAAAAAAAATTATAAAAAAATATGTAAAAAATTATTTTGAAAATATTTACTGTAAGCTGTATTATTTCTATCTAATTTTATTTATTTATTTATTCTGATTTTGAATGATCTTTTTATCTATTTATCTTTACTTTATATATTTGTATTTATTTTAATCAATTATATATATATATATATATATATTTTGTTTCTATTTTTTTTCTACTCATTATAATACTTATTTATATCTATTTTATTTATGTTTTAATATAATTTATCTATTTAGTTTATAAAAATATTATAAATATATGTGAAATATTATTTTAAATAATTATTTAATTTTTTCCCATGCACTATACTATACAGTTAGCTGTATTATTATTTTTTTTTTATTATTGTAATCAATTTAATCATATTTGTTATTTATTAAGTTTAATCTTATTGTTATTTATTTTTGTTTAACACTATTTTTCCCCGGATCTCAGTTTGAGAGCCACAGAATTAAACATTGCAGTGGTGTTTCTGTACATCACATTTAACTGGCTCATTTATTCTCGCGTCAGGTCACCGTCTCAAACCGGCTGGTGTCTTCACCGTGCTGCATCGTCACAAGCACATACGGCTGGACGGCCAACATGGAGAGGATCATGAAGGCTCAGGCTCTGAGAGACAACTCCACCATGGGCTACATGGCCGCCAAGAAGCATCTAGAAATCAACCCAGACCATCCCATCGTCGAGACCCTGCGACAAAAAGCAGAAGCCGACAAGAACGACAAATCAGTGAAAGATCTGGTGATCCTGCTGTTCGAGACGGCGCTGCTCTCCTCAGGCTTTACGCTGGACGACCCACAGACGCACTCCAACCGCATCTACAGGATGATCAAACTCGGCTTAGGTTGGTACTTTACTTGAAACTGCATGTACGACTGTGAATGCAAAAGCAAAAATGTTTAAAAACACAACTTAAAACATGTAGAACCTTACAGAAAGCTGTAATGAGTCAAAAGTGAGGGTGCGAAAGCAGAAGCAGATGTGTAACTATTTGTGTGCGTTTCAGGCATTGACGAGGACGACCTGTCCACAGAGGAGCCCAGCTCTGCGCCCGTCGAGGACATGCCGCCACTGGAAGGAGACGACGACACGTCTCGCATGGAGGAGGTCGACTGAGAACGTGGCCTTCGCTAGCTCATGTTTGTAACTCTGTAAAAAGATTTCATGTTCAGATTATCTATTGTTCTTGTTCTTGACCACATTGCAGTTCCAGTTCATTCCAGTTCATTTTTCATTAATTTTTGTATTCTTGAGTTGTACATGCACTTTTTTTTTTGTATTTATTAACATTCCATTGTTGATTTTGAGTGTTTATGGGATGTAAAGTATGACACTGATACTGTATTATTGACATGATGGGATCTTGAAATAAAGTTTACCATATCAGGTCATTTGATGGCAACAAGCATCTGAATCGCTTCACGAGCAGGTCTTTAATATCCAGGTTATGTTACGTTTTATGGATTCTGACTGTAATACAGTAAATGAAAACAAATTGTGTTCATTAAAAACAGCATAAATGTAATTATATGCTACAATGATTCATTCTTATGACTGTACTTTACAATTTAAATATTTTAATAGTCCTAAAAAATGATTCACCCATCATCTTAGAAACTTAATGTACAGCCTTATTGTAAATTGTTACTAAAAAACATCCAAATGTACAAAAACTTTATTTAAATTATTACAAAAATCACATTCAAACATGCTGTAAATTGTTACTTAAACAAAAACAAGAATTTTTTATTAAAAATCATACAAATGTTAAAAATTTACACTTATTTTAAAATGTTGCCAGAAAAAACAAACATGTAACAAAACAATAAAAAACAAAAAGATTTAAAAACAAAAATCTTTAAAGAAACACAAATGTTTACACATTTCCAAATATTTTGTAGATTTTTAACAAAAACAAATGTTTTAAAATGTACAACCTTATTGTAAATAGAAAAAACAAATGTTTTAAATAAAATAAAAAACAAAAAAACATACAAAACCTTATTTTAAATTGTTACCAAAAACAAAACAAAAATGCAAAACTAAAAACATTTAGAAACAAAAATGTTTAAAAACAACTGTTTAGAAATTTCCAAACATATTGTACATTTTTATTAAAAAACATAAAACAAAAAATGTTTAAAAATGTTTCATTAGAAAAAAAAAATCAAAACCTTATTTTAAAATGTTACCACAGAATATAAAGCAAAAACATAAAAATGTAAAAACTAAATATTTAAAAACAAAAATGTTCAAACTAGTGCAGTCAATTAATCGTGATTAATCACACCTAACATTAAAGTTTTTAATATATTTAATATAATCTCCGAATTAATGTAGAAACAACAAAAAATTGTAAATATTTAATGTAACGTAGAAAATACACAGAAATTGAATAAAGTTATCAAACACTTAAGTCTGCATAAATTATAAGTTGAATATACTTATTTAAAGTTATTCAGTCAAAAACAGTGAGTGATTTGTCTTTTGTTATTTGATTATCATTAAAGTTGCAGTAAGCAAATGCTGCTGAGAAGCTGTTGAAAGTGGATCAGAGCAACAACACACACTTACAGCCAATCAGCAGTAAGGGGCGTGTCCACTCGTGAGGGGGGAGGTGCCTGTGTTGCATAGTTTTGGTGATTTCAAATATCAACAGCATTTCTCAGATATCGCTTACTGCACCTTTAATGACAAAACGGGCATTTTGGAATAATTGTACACGTCAGCCCTAGTTTAACCATTTTCAAATATATTGCAATAATAATAATAATGTTTTAAAATGTACAACCTTATTGTAAATTGTTATTAATATATGTACCAAGCTAATATTAATGTAGATATCATACCGCGAGTGTCCAACAGATGGCAGCAAAATAATACAAAACACATTTTACTTCAGCGGCAACGCGGCAAACACTTGAAAGAGACACGAGCCCATAAAGCAGCGAAGTGAACATAAATAATGTTATGTTTATAAAGCACACGTTATTTAATGCCAAAAATGAATAATTAATGCCCTCCTCGGTGTAAAATATCACATTAAATGCATTGCATTAAAATGAGCATCTAATATTTCATCAGATGAAAATGAAACCAAAGTTGAATGAGAAGGGAAGGTGCAGAATGAGTTCATCATCTGTTTAGTTTAATTTAGTTTAGTTTAGTTTAGTTAGGTGATTAAACAGCTGCAGGAGTGAGAGTGATTCTCTCTCAGACACACTGACTGACTGTCTGTCTGCTCATTGACTGTCTGACGGCTGGAAACACACGCGTATGAGTGCCATGCCGAATAAAACCAAGAAAGACAAGGTGAGAGACAAACTCCCGGGTTCTTATGTGGAGGAAAAACGGAACAAATGGAAAAAAATGTGGATTTGTGCTCGGATCAAAGTTGCAGATTAGTTTCAGCTCTCAGCTCGAGACATTAGCATGCATGCTAACTCCAGCTTTGCTCATCATAAACTAGGTTTAATACGAGTGAGATTTAAAACATTCTACAGATTTACATCCCTAGATGTCAAACAAAGCACTTTAAATTACTTTAAATGGACGTTGTGTGTATTTATATGCAGTTTATTGTTGTATACGTTCAGTTTTCGTAGCGAAGCTAACTTTAGCCTGTTAGCAGACTAATATTGATGGTTTCTTGTTTATGTAAATATTGTTTTCACCGAATGCATGCTTACATGTATAAAATTCTATTATATGTGTGTGTATATATAAATAAAGTCCACGCATTGTTAATATATTTGGTGTTGCAGTCAAGGTTTGAACATGAGGTACTTAAGCCGGATTGCTAATGTTAGCTGTCAGTGAGCTCTGGTTTCTTTCTGTTTAACGTTACAAAATTATTAATTTCACTTTTTTTTTTTCAGTGGAAAATGCAAGATCACATTTTTTATAGACTTTATTTTCTCTATAGGATTCAACAAAATCTGCAAAAGTGGGTAAAACAGGAGGGCAGGAGAACTCAGAACATGAGGTAATTCTGACGGGATTTAGTATTACATCCTGATCAAATGTAGAAATTATTTTCATTTCAGGTTTTATTCAGATTTCTTCAGTGTTTTTGGTATCATTTAGATGTTATTATATATTTTTAACACTAATATATGTATATGTATATATATATATATATATATATATATATATATCCACACACACACAAATATAATATATGTGTGTGTATATATATATATATATATATATATATATATATATATATATATATATATACATAAATTTGTATCCTGATCAAGTATAGAAATTATTTTAATTTCAGGTTTTATTCAGGTTTTCATGAGTGTTTTTGGTATCATTTAGATGTTATTATACATATATTTAAAAACAGTAATATATGTATATATATCCACACACACACAAATATAATATGTGTGTGTGTATATATATATATATATATATAATTTGTATCCTGATCAAGTATAGAAATTATTTTAATTTCAGGTTTTATTCAGGTTTTCATGAGTGTTTTTGATATAATTTAGATGTTATTATATATATATTTTTAAATTTTATTTAAAGTTTTAGCAATTTTGTTGCGTGTTTATAATTTTTATTAATATTTTTTTAATATTTATTATATATTTGTAATATTTTTTTACACGTATATATAATTTTTATATTTTATATATTACTAATTTATTTGTTTTAAATGTTTATTTTTTTTTTATTAATTTTTATTTCTGTTTTAGTTATTTTAGCAAGTTAAACTAAATGAAAATGAGAACTGTTTAAAAAAATAAGTTTACGTTTTTTAATATTTTATTTTACTTAAAGGTGCAATATGTAAGAATTTTGCAGTAAAATATCCAAAAACCACTAGGCCAGTGTTATATATTTTGTTCAGTTGAGTACTTACAATATCCCAAATGTTTGCAACTATTTGTAAATCGTGAGAAAATTACAATTTTAACAAGGCTCCGGGATGTGTGAGGAGTCGCCTGTCAATGGCGTCATACCCGCGTTACCCTCAGTTTTATTTTGTAGAAACCATGGAAACACAAAAGATGCTTTAATATGTTACGTTTTAATAGACAAGGGAACAACTGTTTTGATATATTTACAGACAGAAAACTAATTATTGTTATAGCTCAACACGTTTAGTCTTATTGCTTAAATCTAATTTTCTTGATTTTCTGCGAGTACCATGCTTTACCATGCCTCAGAGAAAAACACTATTTTGTGAAGTAGCTAACATAGCATAATCAGATGCAGCTTTATTTTTAGTAACAGTAATACAGCATTTTCTCCATCATACAATACGGTGTAAAATTAATTGCATGCCATTTATCAACACAAGCCATCCAGCATTCAATGGTATTCTAAAATCTTACTGCAGTGTGTAACAGTGTCTCACAGCAGCCGCCGAGCGAACGCACAGAGTAACGTTATATATTTTCAACACACTCAAATGTATCTAATATGATAAACAGAGCTGTGTTACCTCATACTCATGACCAGAATAGCGGAAGCGGCGTAATAAAAGTTCCGCTGCTCGTGAGGCGTGTGTTGCGCAATCGCTCCAGCGTCCTCGTTCAGCTCCCACAACACTCGGTCCTGCTCTGCTTCATACTACAGTAACGTTAATAATCGCATCCATGAACATGATTTCTTCCCGAGTCCGGATTCTTTTACACCGGCTGTGAGGTGAAGACCACATGTCCCAAGATTCCGCGCTCAAACTTGGCGTCATCAAGCTACGCCTTTGTTTTGAATAGGCCTCTAGCGACCTCTAGCGGACATAAAATCTTACATATTGCACCTTTTAAGCAACAAAAATGTTTTTTTTTTTTTTCATGGTTTTAGTTAATGATATTAACCGTGGGTTTCACAACAGACTTGAGCCGATTATTGAGAGATGAGCTGAACTGGGATGTTTTCATGATCCAGGCTCTTTTTGGATACACTCGGCTAAAATTTGGCCGCAGATTAAAGGCTTTGTGCTGAAATGTGTCATTATGCATGCATTGTTGAGATGCATTGATGCTTTGTAGCGAGTTTATGAAAGAAAATGGGTGCCTGCAAAATGTTGCCGTTGCATGATTGATCTGTAATCAATCCTCTCAGTGTTAGAGAACATTACAGTAGGACTGAAAGAGGAAATAGTTCACAGCTGCAGATGAATCGATTCAACTTCTGTGATTGAGGTCATGAATCAGAGAGGTTCAATTTTAAGGATGCTGAAAGATTCAATCTGCTGCAACAGAGGTTACAAGTTAATTTTCTGAGAAAAACACTCCTGTTTATAAGAAAAAATGAATGAGCATCTAATGCACATGTATTCGTTTCTTATTTGGCAACTTGTCTGTCTTTTTCTGGCTCCGTTTGCAATTCTATGATATTGAAATCTCTTCATTCTGAATGCAAACTGTGAAATGAGAATAGAAATTTCTTCATCAGGGGTCGAATAAGAAGGGTGGAAACAGCGTCCCGCCAACCACGCAGCTGCTGAAGGGGAAACAGTCGGCATCTCAGGCGACGGTTAAGAAAGAGAAGAGGCAGAGCTCGTCGAGATTCAGCCTGAGCAACAATCGAGAACTCCAGAAACTGCCTGCGTTCAAAGGTGAGACGCGAGATCGGATGCTCTGTTTATGCGTCAATCGGAAAATATTCAGTGATTGTATTTGTAGCCATTTGATTACACCATGAAAAGTGTCCGGTGATATTATTGGTGAATATTATTTAGCCCCGCCCATATGGCCTTGGTTACATCAGCAGAAAAGGAAAGTCATTTCAGAGGTGGATTAAGTAATTACATTTTGATTTTACAGGCCACATATCATGACTTTTTCCATGATTAAGTGCTATAATCGGATCATCCACCAAACCATAAAATGTGAACGTCTGAAACGTCAGAAACGTCTAAAAGTTGTAACTTCTTCCTGAGTCTCTCCATCAGTGTCGACTCCGGTTTGAACAATGTAAGGCTGAACACCGTTACTGACAATCCTCATTTTGGCTGCGTGAGATTCTCCCGCTTTGTTGTTGTTGAGCGACCGAAGCGTGCGCCGTTAAAGCTCCGCCCTCTTCTGGCATTTTGACATTATTTTGTTTGTATTTGACTGTTTAAGCAGCAAAAAAAACTAATTTTAGTACTGAGAGGCGCTTAATGTGCGTATGAGAACAAAATCTGTAAAATTATGCGCGATACGTGCAATCTCACACCGAAATTCAAGCCTTGTAACACCAACAATATCCATCCGGAGCAAATTAAATGAGGCAGGTTTGTGTGTCGACTCGCTCTTGGAGAGATGAGAGAAAGAGAAAGAGCAGCTGGTATCGTGTATCTGTTCTGCAGAAAATTAGTATTGGAAGTATTTCAGATATTGATATGTATTGAAAAATCAATATTTTTGACAACTGCATTGCGCTTAGTTTATTATTTCAGATGCCTTTTTAAAAGACTACATTTGAAAAACGTATATATTATATATAAAATTCAACCTGCCAAAGTGGCTGTATGAGTGACTGCGTTGCACGCCACTGCTGAAATACACCCGCATTTGGCGCATTGGTGTTAATGTCAAGGCCTGGGTGTAATTATCACGCAAGACTCTGTTTCCAGCTGTGACCTCGATATTGATCAGACGTAAAGATCTCGTTCATTAGAGCAGAACTGAATCCATGCCAATGAATCTTACGTAATTACTGTCACCACGTTTGATCTGTTTGTCCTCTTTTCACTCTTCTTGTCAGAACTGACAGGCGTAGAAATGCTTAAACATGGTTTATCTGAATACTCGATTCTGATTGGCTGGAAGGTGTGTTCCAGTCAGTTTTCATTAAAGTTAACTATGATAACACTGGTTCACTAGTGGCTAACTTTAGACTGACAAATGGGTCGCAGATATTTGGAGAAAAAAGCTAAATATGTATTTGGGCTGCTAAGCGATTAAAATTTTGAATCTAATTACATGTGCTGATTAATTAATCATAAATTAATCACACATTAATTTTGGCAGAGAAATTACCCGCAAAAGATAAAGTCATAATTGAGAATAAGCTTCAAATTGACATTACAAAAAGTAGCTTTAGAAAGTTTTTTTTTTTTTTTTTTTTGATTCAGCATAAACTTTTAAGGTCTTGGCACACTGAGTCTGAAATTTTTGCACGTTAAAAAATAAATACGACCTCAATCACATTTACACACTGCCTCCGAAACTTTCTTCCTCGTAAAAAAATTCGGATCAGGTTCAATTTTCTGCGTTTTTTGTATCCGTAGCAAGCATTTTGAGAGGTGTTTTGACAATTCAGAGCCACCGTACAAGCGAACACCAAAATCCAGAATGGAGTCTAAAAAGTGGCTCCACTTCGTCTCGCAGCACAACGAATTTAGTTCTGGCCAAACTATCCCCAAAATATGAAATTATTATTTTTTTTTTTTAATGAAATGATATTTTAAGTAAAAAACTAAAACTGCCAGTAGGTGGCAGTAAATGTCAAAAATGAGTTTATTCATTCGATTCGTTCAAACAGCTGATTCATTCAGGAATAAGTAAACGTCTCTCTTTATGAATGAGTCATTGAATCATTGTTTCACCCGATTGATTCACTCCAAATGCGAATTCATTCAGAAACGAAACGCCGCTGTGTGCTGCTCTATTTTCATTTGCAGAATCCTGCAAAAAACAGACAATATTGTGTCTAAAATAACACAACTTTAACTTCTTGTTTATTGAACTGTTGCATATAATCTATCATATTTGCACTCGTGCTATTCTGGACAAAAACAACACTCGTGTGATATCGCTTAACTATATCATATATGATATAAATATGAGACAACTCATACGTTGGTATCTTGAATTTTAGGGTCGTTATATCATATGACCCTAATTATTCAACTAATCCTTTAATACAACTAATATACTTTAATATCCAGTGCAAACTGCTTTCTCTTCCTCTTCTGCGGTGCCGCAGAGAGAACCAATACTGTGTGTGTAATCATTTCATATTACATTGTCTTCCCCTTCAGGTGTTTACTGTCCTGCATCTACACATTACTGTTACTCATGAAAATCCAAAGAACGAGAACAGCTGAGATCATATTTAAAAATGCAAAATGACATTCAGATCAGTTCATCGGTTCAGTTTCATGGCTGGTTCCTCCATGACATAAATCACTTAGATGTTCACATGTTCTCTGATCATGCAAATCACATGTTTGCAGTGAAATACATTGCGTGCTGTGCTATTAAAAGTAGTATGCAGCATTAATCCTTTCTGATAGTAGTACGATACAGAAATGTCAGAAGACGTTGCAGAAGACAACATCAGTTCTAGCGTTTATAGCTTGACATTTCAGCCATTCATCATCAACTAAAATGCAGTCAACCAAACATAAATGTTACACTGCTCAAATTAAATGGTCCACAGTAAATCAGCGTGCCCAGCGCCCAACCACACACATTTTTGTGTATGTGAAGGATGCTGGAACACGAGTGAAGCCTTGTTTACATAATGAATAATAATTTAGCAACTAAAATATTACTTGCAAATATAGAAACATACTTGGATTCTTGCCAAATGAACGAGGTGAGCTCATCAATTTCGCTTTAGCCTAAAAAAAATTGTTTTGGCTTGACTTATGTTGATTATAATGAATGACTATCTAATTTATGTTTTATATTATAGTTTAATATATAATTTTTTCTTTATTTTTCATTCTATTTCTGTTCTGAATACCGATAAACTTGTTTTCGAGGGAACTACAATAGACCTATGAATGTTTTGTTTTATTTACCGGTATTAAATATACATAAATTAATGTAATTGATTGCAATTACAAGGTTAACAGGTGTTATAACAGGTGTGTGTATATATATATAATTATTTAGATAGATAATATATTGATTTAGTAACATAAATGCATCTGAAATGTTCCTACATTTGAACTTTGACTATCTAAAAGTGGCAGAATATAGTGTAAAATATAGACAAATGATGATTTCCGTGATTTTGTTCATTGTCCTTATTGCTTTGATACAGATAAAGGCTTTATTCCTCAGAGCTTCGAGGTTCTTGTAGCAGCTGCAGGTGTTGAAATGCGGTTTCCTGTCAGCGTTTCGCTGCGGTCGCTGTTTATCGTGCATCTGAGACGGGCTCTTGTCACAAACTGTTATGTCATCGTTTTTTTCTTTATTTACCATCAGCAGGGCGATGGTTTTATTTCCGGCTGAAACCCTACACAGGTAAAGCCAAGATATGATGTTTCTCGCAAAAGGATGTGTTTTAGGGAAACGACACATTTACTGTAGTAACTGTCAGGATGCCGTACGTGGGTCTCATTTGTGCGTTTATCAATAACATTATGATGCAAAAAGAGCATGATGATGTAAGAGTGATGCTAGGCTTTTGTGGATGGTTACCAGGGTGTTTTTAAAAAGATTAATTAAATCGTTAAAGTTTTATGCACTCATTTTATACCACCCCCTTTTTATGATTCATAATTTTTATTTTCTTCAGTAGGCAAAACAATACATTCCATTTACAGATAATTAAGTGTTTATTACCACCCTTTTTTGATAATAAATGGGTATTATACAACACAGAATCTAGAATTATTAAAATTTAATTAAACTATTAAAAACATAATCCAGAACAGACTACGCAGAATTTCTGAAAAAGTAAATCACATTTCATAGGGCACAAATATTGTTAAAATTTTATAAACTAATAAATTGTTAAAGTTTTATGAATTCAGTTGATTAGACATCATTTTTGATTATTAATATTTTATTTCCAGAAAACACGACATTTCTAAAAAATAAATAAATAAATAAATAAATAAAAAAAATTTAATAGGCCACTATTGTTTTTGTTAAAATGTAATAATAAATAAATAAATTGTTAAACTTTCAAGAATTTAATTTTTGATTATTAAAATGTAATTAAACCATTAAAAACATAATCCAGAACAGACTATACAGAATTTATGAAAAAGTAAACCATATTTCATAGGGCAAAATATTGTTAAAATTTTAATAAACTAGTAAATTGTTAAAGTTTTATTAATTCAGTTCATTAGACATCATTTTTGATTATTAAAATTGTATTTATTCCAGAAAACACAAAATTTCTAAATAAATAAATAAAAAATAAATAAAATAAAACTAAAAAAAAAAAAGAATTTCATTGGCCACAATTGTTGTTAAAATGTAATAATAAAATTATTAAATTTTTGATTGTTAAATTTTTTTTTATTCCAGAAAACACAAAATTTCTAAATAAATAAATAAAAAATAAAATAAAACTAAAAAAAAAAAAAGAATTTCATTGGCCACAATTGTTGTTAAAATGTAATAATAAAATTATTAAATTTTTGATTGTTAATTTTTTTTTTATTCCAGAAAACACAAAATTTATTTAAAAAAAAAATTAAATTAAAAAATAAAATAACTCAAAAAATTCATAGGCTACTATTGTTGTTAAAATGTAATAATAAATTATAAAATTGTTAAAGTTTTAGGAATTTAATTCTTGATTATTAAACTTTCATTAAACCATTAAAAACATAATCCAGAACAGACTATGAAGAATTTATGAAAAAGTAAAACATATTTCATAATGCACAAATTTTGTTAATTTTATAAACTAATAAATTGTTAAAGTTTTATTAATTCAATTGATTAGGCATCATTTTTGATTATTAAAATTTAATTAAACCATTAAAAATGGAATCAAGAAAATCCAGAAATTTCTGAAGAAATAAAACCCATTTCATTGGCCACTATTGT
Source organism: Ctenopharyngodon idella (assembly GCF_019924925.1). Classification (NCBI taxonomy): domain Eukaryota; kingdom Metazoa; phylum Chordata; class Actinopteri; order Cypriniformes; family Xenocyprididae; genus Ctenopharyngodon; species Ctenopharyngodon idella. The sequence continues at coordinate 32,182,828 of NC_067239.1, read as the reverse complement.
TGTTAAAATGTAATAATAAATTGTTAAAGTTTTAAGAATTTAATTCAACCATTACAAATCCAAAAAAAAACAAAAAAAAAAAACAGATTTTATAGGACCCTATAAGTGTATCTTACATCCGCTTCTGTTTACATTATTAACACACACTTCCTCACAATTCTAAGTATAAGAAGTGCACGTGTCGTGTGAATAGCTGTTATTTATTGTCTAAAGCCGAGGTGATGTATTGCTCTTCACCAGCTCTCTGCAGGACTGGTTAGCAGTGTGAAATATCCCATAATCTGCATGTGGCCTGCATGCGGCCAATCAAATCCACAGGTCCCGCCTTCTCCTGCTCCCACCAGCCAATCAGCAGCCTCCTCAGACGGCCCTCTGCTGGTTAAGATCACATGATCTCCTCCAGCCAATCGGCAGCCTCCCTTTGATGGGTGACATCACTAACTAGCTGCTTCCCTCCAGCAGCGGAGCTTCATTTTCTGCTGAGAGTGTTTGTGCTAAAATGGAGGCTAACAGCTCAACTTAGCCGGCAGCCGTATCGCGCCCGTTTGGACTGATAGATGTTGACATGCTCTAAAGACGAGGCCAGGAT